>NW_024395977.1:30814775-30873288 GCF_016617805.1 Bactrocera tryoni
CGAATAGTTCGAATAATTCGAATAGTTCGAATAATTCGAATAGTTCGAATAATTCGAATAGTTCGAATAATTCGAATAGTTCGAATAATTCGAATAGTTCGAATAATTCGAATAGTTCGAATAATTCGAATAGTTCGAATAATTCGAATAGTGCGATATAATTTTAATATTTGACTATTTGCATGATTTTTTATTAAGCGCCAGTAGTATTTGAATCTCGTTCATGCAACTGACGTACATCTGTCATTCTCGTTTCAGATATTCAAAATATTTAAGATTTTTGCATAAATGAGCATCCTCCCCCGGACATCCACACATACACCACACTATCACACCACATCAACTCAACTTCACAACACTGACACGCACCTTCACCAAACTCACTTCACCAATCATCAGAGCTTACAACCCACATTCCACACTACACACCAACCAACCACATCGCACCAGCTGATTCCACATACATAGGGAAAAAAGGAACCAAAAGGAGATCAGCTTGTCACTTCATTTCGATCGTTGCAGCGACCTGCACGCGAGTTGCGTCGTCAAACGACTCCACCACTGTCAAACTCGTCGACACACAAAAAAAAGACAAGTATTTTTTAAATATTTTTATTTCTCTGAAATGTAAGTTGAATCTTCAGATTCAACTACATACATATGTACATATATAAGATATGCCGGGTCGTTGATGCTGAGGAATTTCAAGTCAGCACAACGGCTTCAGGTAAATTTAGCAAGTAAGATTTTTATAAAGAATATGTGAAGTCAGCACAACGGCTTCAGGTAAATTTAGGAAATAAGATTTTTGTAAAGAATAAAATGATGATTAATAAACTGGACGGCAAGCCGCTCAGTACGGTAAACCGGAGTTTTATTATATCGTAATTGGCGCAGTCGAACGGAACGATTCCATATTCTCTCTCAGCTTCGCTCAGCTAGCAAAGAAAAGCTAAATAAAAGCTAAATAAATTATTATTAAACAAAAGTACTGTTATTAAAAGAAAAGTGGCAAAGATACAGCTAATTATATAAATCCCAAAGCAGAACAAAATAATACATTTGAGTTGGAAAATTATAGCAAAAGCAAAAACATAATTCAAAAAGTGAAAAAATTTGTGAAAAGTGCAAAACAAAAACTAAGATTCACTATTTTGAGAAAAAATAAAGAAAACTGTTGAAAACACTAAAACGGCAACAGCGGAGACAGCAGAAGCAGCTTTAACAAAAAAACAAAACAGCTATATAAACAGCAACAACAGCGGAGACAGCAGCAAGATCTTCAGCCAAAAAAAAAAAAAAAAAAAAACAGCAACAACATTAACAACAACAACGACGCCAGTAACAGTAAAAACAAAACAACAGCAACAGCAGCACCAACAGCAAGGTAAAATAATATTCAACTAATAATTTAGTAATTTAAGTAGTAGTTTTATTTGAAGCCATTACTTTCTTTGTAAAAAAAAAAAAAGTCAACGCAGAAATTATACTCACTAAATGTTTCAACCAATTCAAAAACAATACCATTAGAAAAAGAAACGAGCAAACGAGAAACGAAAAACAAAAAGCAGCAGTAGATACAGAAGTTAATTTGTTAAAATTCCTTTAAAATATAAAATTGCATACTTAGATTATGTGTGTAAAGTTATAGCACTATATATATGAAATAAATTATGGATTTTTTGTTTGCACCTCTACCTGAAACAAATTTTCAAATGAATACGGAAGAATTACTGCCCATGCATCCCGAAAAATGCACTGTTTGGTGTGGTTTGTACGCTGGTGGAATCATTGGACCGTATTTTTTCAAAGATGCTGTTGGACGCAACGTTACGGTGAATGGCGATCGCTATCGTTCGATGCTAACAAACTTTTTGTTGCCAAAAATGGAAGAACTGAACTTGGTTGACATGTGGTTTCAACAAGATGGCGCTACATGCCACACAGCTCGCGATTCTATGGCCATTTTGAGGAAAACTTCGGAGAACAATTCATCTCAAGAAATGGACCCGTAAGTTGGCCACCAAGATCATGCGATTTAACGCCTTTAGACTATTTTTGTGGGGCTACGTCAAGTCTAAAGTCTACAGAAATAAGCCAGCAACTATTCCAGCTTTGGAAGACAACATTTCGAAGAAATTCGGGCTATTCCGGCCGAAATGCTCGAAAAAGTTGCCCAAAATTGGACTTTCCGAATGGACCACCTAAGACGCAGCCGCGGTCAACATTTAAATGAAATTATCTTCAAAAAGTAAATGTCATGAACCAATCTAACGTTTCAAATAAAGAACCGATGAGATTTTGCAAATTTTATGCGTTTTTTTTTTTAAAAAGTTATCAAGCTCTTAAAAAATCACCCGATACGTTTATGGCAACGAAATGCCATATTCGAGTGTGAATGTGATAATTTCATTAATAGACGGATAGAAGCTGGTCGAACACACCTATTGCTTTTCAAACGAGAGGGTTAAAAAAAAAATTCCTTAGAATTGTATCTATGTAGCTCGAAATTTGTAGAACTTTACGGTAATTTTTAATAAACCATATGATTTGTTAATAGGAAATGATTCCTTTTTAAAAAAAAAACGTTAAAACCATTGATATCGAAAAAATGACAATAATTTTGAAAAATGGTGTGAATCTTCCATTCTATATGAAAACTATGCAAGAGCAAGTTTATTCATTAGATATAAGTAAAGTAAAGAAAATCAACCTTGATCATTTAAAATCAAATGAGAAAAAGGAAATCGAAAAAATTATTAAAACATTTCAATAAACTTATCTAAATATCGAAAAAATGACAATAATTTTGAAAAATGGTGTGAATCTTCCATTCTATATGAAAACTATGCATGAGCAAGTTTATTCATTAGATATAAGTGAAGTAAAGAACATCAACCTTGATCATTTAAAATCAAATGAGAAAAAGGAATTCGAAAAATTATTAAAGCATTTCAATAAACTTATCTAATTAGAAAAAGTCACAGTAGATATAGCTCACCTATTCTAACAAAACCGAAAAAGATAGATAATTCAGGAATACAAAAATTCAGGCTAGTGGTTGATTATAGGAGGTTAAACCAATTGACTGTAGACGATAAGTATCCTCTACCGAATATCGAAGGAATCTTAGATAAATTGGGCAAAGCACAGTACTTTAGCACCATAGATCTAGCAAAAGGTTACCATCAGATTTTAATGGCAGAAAGGGACATCCAGAAAACAGCTTTTGTCACTCCGGCAGGACTATATGAATACGTCCGAATGCCTTTCGGGTTGAAAAATGCCCCAGCTACTTTTCAGAGATTTATGAATAATAGAGCAGAACAATTAATAAAATATTTAAATGCCGAAAATGTAGAAGTCCATCATATAAAACCAAATAGCCATACAGGAAATGCAGACATTGAGAGACTGCACTCAACCTTGTTGGAAAAACTAACAGGAATTGAGGACTCTAGTCTTTCAACAGAAATGAGGATACAAATTGTTATATGCAACTATAACGATAGGTACCACTCAACTATCAAATGTTCTCCAAGGGACGCCAAAGAAAACATTTGTCCATCCATATTACAAGATAGAATAAATACAGTAAAACAGAAAACAATAGCCAAATTAAATCAAAACAGAGAAGAATATATAGAAAACAGACAAACAGGACCAATTAAAAACTACAAAAGAGTACGGCATAAGGATCAACCATATTTCAGAATATTTCCCTTACAAAACGTCCATCCGGCAAATATAAAAAGACCAATGAAATTAGCAAACATAGAAAATCCAAATGAGGATGATGACGATTCATTCAGTCTAAGGGCATTTAATGGAGATAATAACATTTAATTTTTTTTTCTACATATATATACATGATTTTTTTTACCCCAGTGGGTAAGGGGTCTTTCTAGAATATACCCATGGTAAGAGATGCCTGTCGTAAGAGGCGACTAAAATCCAATTTAAGTTTTTTTAAATCAAAACCTAAAACGGTTATACATTTTTACTTTTACAGATGACGATAGTAATTATTTTTTTAACAATAATCATATCATTGGTGACAGCACTTTTGCAAATTACACCAATAATAGAAGATGCGGGGTATACAATTATACAAACAGCGGACATAGAAATAGTTAACGAAATAAGTACAGTTATACATACTATAAATCCGAACAAGATAGCAGACATAGTTGATCAGGTTAAAGAAAATATTGAAAAACTAAATATTGAAAATAAAGAAATTTTGTTTGATGAAATAAAAAATATAAAAGCAAAAATCACATCAATAACACCGAATATCAAAAAGAGAAATAAAAGAGGCTTGATAAATATAGGAGGAATAGCATATAAATGGATGTTTGGAGTCATGGATGATGATGACAGACAAGACATTTTGAACCATTTAAAAATTATTGAAGAAAATGGCCATAATGCCATTGTAAATTTAAATAAACAAATAGTAATTAATGAACATTTAAATAGATCACTAAACTTATTAAAAGGAACTATAGAATCAGATAGGAAACAAATAATAGAAACTTTAAATATAATAAACAAAGAGGAAAATAGAATTGAAAGTAAAATTTTGTATAATGATGAAATGAATAAACTAAAATTCATAGAAAGTAAAGTTCAAGAAATACAAAATAATATAGCGGCGGCTAAATACAATATGGTACATCCAAGTATGTTAACTAGGGAAGAAATTGAAAAATACGAGATTGATTTTTACAAACTAAAATTATCAAAAGTAGGAGTAGTAGTATACAGAAACGATACAATAATATTTGCAATTCAGATACCAAGAACATTTTTTCAAACTAAGATTCAATTAATAACCCCAATGCCAAATAGAAATAAATTACAAATTATTGAAAAAGAAAAATTCGTTATAAAATTGGCGAAAACTATTTTGATTATGTGAGAAAATAAAGCATTTAAAAATCTAAAATTGAGTAAAGCTGCATATTTTCAAACACTTATGAATTTAAATATAAAACAAAACAAATACAAGCGATGATGACACAATATTAATAAGAAATGCAAAAAATGATGTAATAAAACAAAACTGCGATGACAGAAAAATTGTATTAAAAAATAACTATATAATCAAATTTGTAAATTGTAAAATGGAAATTTTAAAACAAGAATTTAAAAATAATAAAACAGAATATATTCATACAATTATATACCCTGCGGAAAAATTAAACCAAAGTTACACACCAAAATTAACATTCAATGATATTGCAATAAAAAATATAGAAAACATAAAAAAAATTGCAGAATTAAAATACCATAAAAATGTATCATATGGTATTAATATATCATTGATAATCATTGTAATGGTAGTAGTAGCAATCCTAGTAATAATATTAAAGAAAAAAACAACAAAAATAAAAATTGTAAATACAAGAACTCAGGAGAGTTCAAACAGTAACGCTGGGGGAGTTGCGTCGTCAAACGACTCCACCACTGTCAAACTCGTCGACACACAAAAAAAGACAAGTATTTTTTAAATATTTTTATTTCTCTGAAATGTAAGTTGAATCTTCAGATTCAACTACATACATATGTACATATATAAGATATGCCGGGTCGTTGATGCTGAGGAATGTCAAGTCAGCACAACGGCTTCAGGTAAATTTAGCAAGTAAGATTTTTATAAAGAATATGTGAAGTCAGCACAACGGCTTCAGGTAAATTTAGGAAATAAGATTTTTGTAAAGAATAAAATGATGATTAATAAACTGGACGGCAAGCCGCTCAGTACGGTAAACCGGAGTTTTATTATATCGTAATTCGCGTGTGCGAACATCTCGAACGAGCGTTTTTCCCTCCTCCAGTTTTCGGCAGTTCATAGTTTTTCGACAGTTCATAGTGTCGGAGTTATTAACGTTTTTTTTACCTATTACTTTTATAACGTTAACATTAAAATTGTACACAGATCCTGATAATACATACATATACATATACACGCGTATACCCATTTTAAAGCAATTCGTCAATTCGCCATTTTCATTTTTTACAAAACAAATTTTGTGGTGATCGTGAAGTGCACAGCAAAAACGGTGAGTTAGTGAAAACTACAATTTTACTTCTTCGAATATTTCGAATTGCTCGAATAGTTCGCATTATTCGAATAGTTCGAACTATTCGAAGTATTCGATATTTGACTCGAATATCGAATCGAATCTAATCAGAGCAATTAACTTGTTGGAGATTTGTAGGTAGACTAAGCAGAGCATTTCTGATGGAGCGACGATAAACTTTCCAATTCGTTTTATTGTAGTCAATTTCAAGATTTTCAAGCTGCGTGAAACCTAAATTAAGAACAAACTTAACAGGCAAATGATCTGAAAAGAATTCATTTAGCGCTGTTGGTTGTGTTAAATGGCTGGAAATGTTTGATAGTACCGCTATTGGAAAGAATGTTATGAATTCGTGTAGAATATTCCCCCATGGGTTTGCTCTCGAGCATCCCCAATCCCGGTGCTTGCTGTTAAAATCCCCACAATGGATGAAATATCCGTTGACTCCGAAGAGTTTTCTCAAATCTTTTTTATATTTATTTTTAAGTTCCTGAGTATTAGTACCCCCGAGAAAGTAAGAGCTGAGAGAAAGTTTAACTTTTTTGTTTTCTGATGAAATAATTTCAATTCCGATACTTTCCACTACTTCGGTATTTATATTAGGTACTACAGTAAAGATAAAAGATTTCTTAACTAATATGGCAACACCGCCACCTTCCCTCATTTCTCTGTCCTTACGTACACAAACATAACTAGGGTGATAAAATTTGTCTGAGTGCTTTAGCCACGTTTCAGAGAGCATACAAATTTCAATACCGTTTTTAACTAAATAATTAAATAGTTCCATAAATTTATTGCGGATGCTACGGCAGTTCCAAAATATTACTCTCAACTTAGATGTATTCATTACTTAGGAGTAGAATACAGAAACCTAATTACTAATTGCTCAATTTTATTAAATTGCTCGTATTTAGTTTTACATTCTCTTAATTTTAGTATAAGCTCAAAAGTTAGCTCAGTGATCTCTTTTTCTGTAAAGAGGCTATTGTTATTTATATTATCTGATGTTGCACTACAAGGTGAGCGATAATTCTGCGGTGTTGTTGTTGTTCCAGCAGCGATCATTGAACGCTCCCCAGAGAGAGGTGGAAATTGTGAAAGAGAAAAGTCTGGCTTTGCTTGAATTCGCGCTTTTTGTAAAGGCCGAGAATGAGGTGCTGGAGAATTCTCTTTGATGCGTAAATACATAGCCCGATTTGGACACGTAGCGTCATTTGATTTGTGATTGCTATTGCAGTTTGCGCATCGCACTCTTTCCGTAGAGGTGCAGTCCGAAGTTTTGTGTTTTCCAGCGCAGTTAGCGCAATTTGGTTTCACAAAGCATCCACGTTCGCCGTGCCCGTACATTTGGCAGTTGCGATACTGAATTATTTTGTTTTTTATCTTGCGTTGGTAGTCCCATCTTACAATAACGCGAAATAGTGATTTTACTTGAGTTTTCAAATCATGCAATTTTACCGAACTGCGCTCAAAATGTACTATATAAATAGTGTCTTATAGTGTTCAAATGATTTAGTAACCATTTTGACGTGCAAAGAGGTCATCCAATGGAGATTAGTTCGTTTTTCACTTCGCCTGACGTTTTATTTTCGAGGCCATGAAGAACAGCAGTAAATGACTTTTCATTTTTAAGGTCATGTGTAAAGAATTGACATGAGTTTTCTTTTAACACTTCTTTGATTTTGACGAATGATTCATTTGACTCACTAAGAATTTTTATGCCTATTGATATTTTCTTCAAGAAAAAATCTGATATGCCTTTGCTAATTAAAAGTTTTTTTATGTAGTCAATATCTTGCACTAACACCTTGATAGGCGGAAGAACAGCTTTTAGCGGTGTATTATTTTGGGCACTTTCACTATGCCATAGTATATCAATGTCTTCATCTTCAAGAGCTTGTAAAGGCGTCCAATAATTTCGCCTTTTCCCATGTTTCACACTTGGATTATCAGTGTCCGAAAGAAAGTTTTCTTAATTTAGATGAAGACATTTCGTCTTCTACTCGAGTAAACACTACTCGTTTCACTTTTTTTTTTTTTTTCATTTTGCTATGCGTGATCACAGAATAAATACACGTCTGTTCACTGCACATACACTAATGTTAAAACTTTAATATATTTTCAAAAGAAAATCGTTTTATTTTAATATGTATTCATAAATAAGACAACATTATGAACAAATACATGAGTAATTCAGTTTTTTATTCATGCCTCATTTTAACTACGGTAAGTTAATAAATGTTAATTTAATTATTTTATGTGACTGTGAATGGTCATTTTCAGTATTCACTTGTACCATGGCCAAAAACCACAAATAACATTATATTATGTTCGGACCGACCATGAAAATATGTTTTCGTTGGAAAAACTGGTTTTCGGTCTAAAACTTGTGTTTTCGTCCATGTTAAATCTGTCAAGCGATCCAGCTTACGCTGAAAACTACTTGAAAACTAACATTCCACTCATTATAATCGGTGCCTCCTCTAATTTAATCGATTTTATTGAACGACATATTTTGCCGGCCTTAAATTGTCATGGATAAAATTTAGAATAGCATCCCCGGATTGCAAGAGCACGAGAATCCCCCTATTGATAGTTGTCAGTGAAAACTCATCGAAAACACACATTGTCAGCAATGCTGCCAACTCAGTGGTTTTACCACTACAACTAGTGGTTTTACTTTTCCTCTAGTGGGCAAAAAACTTTTTTGTATTTACCGTCAGAGGGTATTTACCACTAAAAAAAAACCACCAGCCACTAAGGTGGTTAGTGGCTGGTGGTTTTTTTTTAGTGGTAAATACCCTCTGACGGTAAATACAAAAAATTAATAATATATATTATATATATTCTTCACAATTGCTTCCCCATAAGATATTTTAGTTCTATTTCAAGCATTTAAAGAGCTACGAATAAGACAAATAAAGATAGCCTGTTATATCTCAAGGGGGAAGCCTATTTAACAGCTACATTCCACTATACTCAATTTTTTGATATACTCATACGTTCTCTTTTATCTGGTTCGCTCTTTCTTTCTTCGTAACAGAATAAATCTTCATTTTTTAAATCTTTTAAAGTGAAAATTTACTTGTAATGTACTCCATCATTAATATACTCATATAACAATGTTTAGTAAACGACAGCGTTCTCAAAAATTTTGATATTTCTGGCTCAAAGACCCTATTTTAAAAGATTGGTTACAAGTTGTAGAAGATAATGACGGCCATAAAGTAGCTAAGTGTAGGTTAAGCGGTGTAAGGTTGCGGGATCACTATGCAGATTTAAAAAGTCATACAACGACCAAAAAACATCAAGAAAATGCTAAGGTAAATCAAAATACGATTATTTTTTATTATTCACTTTTTCTTTAAATTACAATTTTAATAAAGTTATAGTTTTAATTATTTACATACATAATACATTATATACACCATTTACAGATTATCACGGCTCATCCGAAACTTCCATTCAAACCAATGATACTAAAGTATCAAAAACAAAAGAGGGTCGGCTTTCATTGTTTACTGCCATGCACTCTTTTACCAATGAAGAGGATAAAATAAAGTTACATCGAACAAAGTGTTCAAATATCATCATGAATGTTTGGGCACTACATTTCTCTGATCTACTAAAAGACAATTTGAAAGGTCAACCATACAGTCTTCTAATTGATGAATCAATCGATATTGCTGTTATGAAAAACCTAGGAATTGTAATAATCTATTACAGTAATCGTTTCGAGAAGGTCGTATCTACATAACATAACGTTAAATGAATGTGATGCTAATAGTATTGTTTCTGCAATTAAAGACGTTCTTCAGCGGTTTGAATTACAATTAATAAATATGATGGGTATTGGAACCAAACAATGCATCAGTTATCACTGGTGTAAATGAGGCTGTTTACGCGAAATTAAAAAGAAATGTCCCTCATTTGATTTTAATCCGTTGTATATGTCATTCACTACAATTAGCCGTCTCTAGTGCTGCCAAACAGTTTTTACCACGAAATCTAGAGTATATAATTAGTGAAACTTACAATTGGTTCTCCCGATCTGCGTCAAGACAAGCTAATTATAAAGATTTGTATAAAGCAATAAATGATGGAAAAGATCCACTGAAGATCGTGCAGTCCTCTCAAACTAGGTGGTTATCAATTGAATCAGATGCCTCACGGATATATAATATAACCAGTGGCTGGAGCTAAAAACTCATTTTTCAATTGCTAAATTAGACGACTTGGCAACAGGTGTTACTTCGGACTGAGTAGGCAATTGAGAAGCAAAGTCCTCTCTCGACAAACAAAAACCAAACTCTATAAGTCACTCATAATTCCCGTCCTGCTATATGGTGCAGAGTCTTGGACGATGTCAACAACGGATGAGTCGACGTTACGAGTTTTCGAGAGAAAAGTTCTGCGAAAGATTTATGGTCCTTTGCGCGTTAGCCACGGCGAATACCGCATTCGATGGAACGATGAGCTGTACGAGATATACGACGACATCGACATAGTTCAGCGAATTAGAAGGCAGCGGCTACGCTGGCTAGGTCATGTTGTCCGGATGGACGAAAACACTCCAGCTCTGAAAGTATTCGACGCAGTATCCACCAGGGGAAGCAGAGGAAGAGGAAGACCTCCACTCCGTTGGAAGGACCAAGTGGAGAAGGACCTGGCTTCGCTTGGAATATCCAATTGGCGCCACGTAGCGAAAAGAAGAAACGACTGGCGCGCTGTTGTTAACTCGGCTATTATCGCGTAAGCGTTGTATACGCCAATTAAGAAGAAGAATTAGACGAAAGATGTTACACGGCAGAACTCTTGCTTGGGATGTATAACGACGACATTAACTTTGCATTTCTTGCTTTTCTTTATCCAATACTTGCTGAACTAAATAGGATTAATAAATTATTTGAGTCGAAGGATGCAGATCCAACAAAACTAAGTGACGAGTTGGTGAATTTAATTGAGTTACTTATTAATAAGATCAAACTGCCTACCCAAAGAATGAATATTTTTACTCAAAACATAAATGATTTCATTGATCCAACATGTAATTTAGGGTATAGATTTAATACTGCTATGACAAAATTAAAAGAACAGGGAGGGTATACAAGGAAGATGTATAACATTTATTGTGAATTTAATTAATGAAGTTAAAGTTCGATTACCTAATAGTGTCGGCATAATGATCACGATCAAAAGAATTAGTGTTGATAGTGCACTAAACCCTAACAAACCACCTATTACTGATCTAATCAAATATTTTAATCACAATAAGAGTGAAGACTTGATTGCACAAATAGACGACTAAAGGTATCAAATTCATACCTTAAAGTGGAATGAACCTAAAGATGCTAAAAAGTTTTGGTATGAAGTTTTGGCCTTTAAGGATGCTCAAGGACAAAGAAGACTAAAAAAATTGGCTTCTTTTTGCTATGTCAATTTTAATATTACCTCACTCTAATGCTGACGTCGAGAGACTTTTAGTAATATGAACATAATCAAAAGTAAAAAGAGTAATAAGATGGATCTACCAATGTTGAGATCACTGCTGATGGTGCGAGCTGGTTTATCTTTAGCTGGAAAATGCTGTCACCAGGAATAAAGGTTGTTAAACTTATTCCAGTGTGAGAGCGCCTCAAAATTAGCGTTTTTATAACATTTTCCATTATGGCCAGATTGAACAAAATTACAAGTTTTGGGCATTTAAATTCAAACACCCAACATTTAGTATGAATAAAAATTACTAAATAGTGGTTATTTATTATATGGAGAAACTATTTACATCTTTTTAAAGAATATTATAACAACTGACTTTTGCCCTTTCAATACCCAATAATAGGATTTAAGCTTGTTAGCTCTCAATCATTAAATGTTTTCAATCATTTTCCATTGAAAATATTCTATGATGCTTCAAATTACAAAACGTTTCATCAAATATCTTTAGATTTCACAAATTTATTTAATTTTCATTGTTTTACATTTTTTATAAGTGGTCTTGAACGATGCAACTAATCCCTCCGTTTACATATTTTTTTGGTAAGATTTCAATCTGGCCATCGCTCGTTTCCAATTGCTAAACGTCAAAACCTACTGAACTCGATTAGCTGTCAAAGTTCAGTAGGTTTTGACGTTTAGCAATTGCTCTCTCACTTCCAGTGAGAGAGGAGTTAAAAATCTCTTTATCTCTGGCTGTCACGATTATGAGATACAGATAAAGTCGTTCGGCAAATTGGAACTAAAGATCAGGAATAATGGGATGCCCAACTCTCCTGTCACTGGAAATGTGAGAGCCGCTCACCTACCGAACTTTGACAGTTGACTGGATTGGGTAGGTTTTGACGTTTTGCAAATGGAATGACTGGAACGGCCAGATTGAAATTATACCAGAAATATAAGTGAACGGAGGAATTTGTTGCCGCCGTTCAAGATCGCTACTAAAAATTTAAAACAATGAAAATCAAAGAAAATGCGAAATTTAAATATATTTCATGCAACATTTTGCAATTTAATGCATAGTAGAATCAATTTTAAATTACAAATGATTAAATACATTTTTTAATTGAGAGCAGGCATAATTCACTTTATTAAGTATTGAAAGATCAATAGTCAGTTGTTTTAATATACCATAAAATCATGAAAAAGGATTTAAGTAGTTTCGCCTAATATTAAAAGTCCAATATGTAATAATTTGCAATCGTAATAAACGTTGTGCGTTTTAATTTAAATGCCCAAAAATTCTTATTTTGTTCGATGTGGCCACAATGGAAAATGTTATAAAAAACGCTTATTTTGAGGCGCTCTCACACTGGAATAAGTTGGGCATCCCATTATTCCTGATTTAATGGCGCTCCTGGGCAGGGATAATGGGATGCCCAACTTATTCCAGTGTGAGAGCGCCTCAAAATAAGCGTTTTTTATAACATTTTCCATTATGGCCAGATCGAACAAAATAAGAATTTTTGGGCATTTTAAATTAAAACACTTAACATTTATTACGATTGCAAATTATTATATATTGGACTTTTAATATATGACGAAACTACTTAAATCCTTTTTTATGATTTTATGGTATATTAAAACAACTGACTTTTGATCTTTCAATACTTAATAAGGTGAATTAAGCCTGTTAGTTCTCAATTATCAAATGTTGTTAATCATTTGTAATTGAAAATTAATTCTATTATGCATCAAATTACAAAACGTTTCATGAAATATATTTAAATTTCGCATTTTCTTTGATTTTCATTGTTTTAAATTTTTATTAGCTATCTTAAATAGCGGCAACAAATTCCTCCGTTTACGTATTTTTTTGGTAAGATTTCAATCTGGCCGTCGCTCGTTTCCAATTGCTAAACGTCAAAACCTCCCCAATCCAGTCAACTGTCAAAGTTTAGGTGGTTTTTACGTTTAGCAATTGTTGTCTCACTTCCACTGAGAGAGGAGTTGGGCATCTCTTTATCTCTGCTTCCGGGTGTTACCATTTTACCTCTATTTTATGCCCCTATTGCGGTTTTCAACCCGACTTGGTCGAATTGAAGTTAAGGCAACTCAACTTCAGATCAACCAAACTCTTTTTCGGTATTGCGAACTTCAACTAAGTTCAGTCGAAGTATGATTGGCGTTGCCAACCTAAGAATGGGAAATTTGACAGATAGTGAAACAGCTAAAATTTTGTAAACGACATATTTAAACAATTGAATTCAGTTGTCGCTCGCGAAAAAGTGAATAAACATATATAATAAATAATAAATAAAAAATGGATATAAGTTTTGATTTATATTACAATGACGAAAATACTGGGGGCAAAATTGATGTGCTACGTATACGAAAAAGCCTTCGTGATCACTCAAATCCATTGGAGCTTCCAAATGCAAAGTAAGCCATAGTTTTTTCACAATTGAATTGCTTTTTAATAATGTTTGTTGCAGATTCATAAGTTATTTTCGATTAAATAAAGAAGCATTTTGTTTTTTACTGAGCATGAAGGAACATTTCCACAAACGTGTGCAAGGATCGGCCATACCTCCTATATTAAAATAATGCGCAACTCTGCGTTTCCTTGCTGACGGTGGTTATCAAAAATGCAGTGGAAATGATTTTAACATTGGGTTGGCGCAACCTACGATATCTTTAGTAATTAAAGAGGTTCTAAATATAATTGAACAACGTATTTGTGCCCAATGGATTAAAATTCAAATGACTGAGGAGAAGCAAAACGCTTCAAAAGTTTCATTTTATTCAAAAAGTGCTTTCCCGGGAGTAGTTGGTTGCATCGACGGGACTCATGTTCGCATAATTTCACCAAGAAAAGAAGTGCAACATCTTTATTATAACAGAAAGGGCTACTACAGTTTAAACGCGATGATTGTACATATGTATAAAATCTGAATTATATTAGAAACAAAATGGTATAATTTCTTAAAATTTTTAGCTTTGTGATTATAAAATGTCTATTCGATATGTGGATGCTAGGCATGCAGGCGCAAATCATGACTTTTGTTTTCAATGTTAGCGATTTGAAAGTGCATTTACAGAACAACATACAGAATAACACTTGGATCTTCGGTAAGACTTTATCGTATTTATTGCTAAATAATTGGAGTAATGTAATTTCTTAGGCGACGCTGGCTATCCTCTGCACAAATTTTTAATGACGCCTTATCGCTTGGCGGAAGCTTCTTCACCCCAAGCACGCTACAATGCAGTACACTCAAAGGCCCGGAATATTGTAGAGCGGACAATTGGTGTACTCAAGAGGTGATTTCGATGTCTTTGATCTGTACGAGGTTTACATTACACTCCCGAAAAGCTACGCAAATTGTGAATGCTTTGTGCGCATTACACAATATTTGCCAACACTTTCAAGTGGAATCTCCGGAAGAAATACCATCTACTTCAAATACTACAATGACCAATGGTATTTTGGACATAGAAAGGGAAGAAGAGGATACGGCTCGAATAATTCGCAATAATATTATTACTTCCCTATAAATAATTAAAATACTAAATTTCATTTATTATTTTTAATGTGCTATTTATTCAGGTATTAATTTAAATTTTATTTAAATAAATTCATTAAATAACAATATCACTTCATTTTTTAATGTAAACTTAAGCTATGGTACAAAAATATAAAATATCACTTCATTCCAGAATAATTAAAAATAAAATAAAAAATGTATTACTTTGTGTTTTAAATAAGAAAAAAAAATTAAAATCTTTGCGAAGATTTTAATTTAGCAATTTTGAGGCGCTGCACCTCAATTTGAATTTATTGTTTCCAAATTGTGGCTTTCCTCTTCCTACTTCTGGGAACTTCTCCATTAACTCCACCAATTTTTCGAATTGCATTTTTGTTGTAACTTTATTTTTTCTGAAAATTTATAAAAAATATTAATTAAAATTAATTCAACATTAATTAAAATAGTTATTTTAACCGATCTCCATTTTTCTTTAATATTTTTTTGTATTTCACTGCACGAATGGTGAACTTCAACTGCTTAATAGAAATAAATATTATTTACATATAAACTAGTCAATCCCACTTGTACATACAGACTTGAAAACCGCAATACCAAAAAAAGTTGAAGTTCGATCATACTTCAACCGCAATTTTTTTTTTGACGGATTGAGTTGAAATTGGCAATACTGAATTTTTAAACTTCGACTGAAATGCAGTTGGGTTGAAAACCGCAATAGGGGCATTAATGTAAATCTAAATAAAATTATTTTGTTATTAAAATTAATACAAAAAAAAAAAAAATATTTTATAAAAAAAAAAATTATATTTTTGAGTTTCGAACTTTAGGTTGAAGGAATGACAAGCGAGTGGTTTACCCACTAGGCTATTGTAGAATGCACCGTCACGTTTTCCTGAAAGCAGTTTTGTTGAATTATCCCAAATTTAATGAAAGTGTCAGAAAGAAGGATATAGTTTTATTATTATTAGTAGAAAATATGTGAGCGAGAAAGTGATACAAGATCACATGTATACAAAAGTTTTGGGTGCTTTTTTGATTCGCCCTTAAGAACGTGATAGGAAAAAGTGACAATTAAACCGGCACGCGTTACCGGCATGTCCCTAGGTAACATGACTGTCACTGTTCTAACTGCAATTCAAACATATACTCATACAATTATTATCCCCAAAAGCCCCTGGCGGAAATCAATGTGAGTGTATCGTTTCCGTTCAATATTTACTTTCTATATGCATATATGTATGTATGGTATAAAATCACAAAATTAAATTTGCAATTCTGACCAAAATCCCGATCAAAAAAGAAAAAATTCGGTTTATTTTCCGGTAAAAACCGATAAACCGCTAACAAAGCAGTTTGGTACTGTATAAGTTAATAGTAGAGAGCCCTCGACTTAATTGTTCACAAGTCAAATTTATTCTGCTGTTTCCTTCCAATCACACGATCAACCAACCAAGCATTTTGCGAATATACCGATTGACGCATTACGGGTTGAATTGGATTAGTGAGCGAGGCAACAATTATTTCCTTACTTCTTAAGCGCCGCATTGCGGTTAGAGCGCGATGTATTGATACTCCATCGGATCAAGGCATCGTTGTTGTTGTGAGATTCTGATCTTTCCTTCCAATCTCACAATCAACCAACCAAGCATTTTACAAATATACCGATTGACGCATTGCGGGTTAAATTGGATTAGTGAGCGAGGCAACAATTATTTCCTGTTGTTGTGAGAGCGCATGCGCTGTGTGGTGATAATTCTCATTATCCGGTGAAATATCGAGCCGCTCACTGTAGTCAAGGAAATTGCAGATGGGGCTACACTTGCTATCTTAACTACCCTCCTTGTCAAGTCCGAAACGTCCCTGTTGCGGTAATCCATCAAGCTTAGGCAGGGGTATTCAAATGGTGTCGTATGTTGCATGGCGCACTTCATAATGTTGTTAAAAAATTGTGATTGGTATTGTAAAGTATTGGTAGTTGGTAGTTGGTAGTTGGCTTGGTTGATCGCAATATAATATTTAAAATTACAGTGTTACAAATTCAATTACTTATTACTCTATGAATAGTTGGTAATATGGTTTAACATTTTACTTGATAATTTAGATAAATGTCACAACGTTTTCCTTAATTACAAACTCTTCTCGGAAATATTAATGTAAAAATTTGAAATTGATATGCGTTGATTATGATTTGGATTTATTTGTTAAGGTTTTTTTTTGTTTTTGTTTTTTGCGAACGTGTGCGTGAACGGAAAATATCATCTGAGATTACTTTTATGAATTTTTCCCGTCTGTCAGAACCGTGGTACCTAAATCTCTTTCCACTACTTTTTCTACATAGATTTTATCAAATTTATTCCCAAGCCGTTTGTTCCTTTTCAAAAACACCTCTCCCCTGATCCGTATGTTTTCATCGTTTTATTTTCGTTTCGTTTATTTAATGTTTTGTCTCTTGCATTTTAAGCAATTTTTCGCGTGCTACTTTCAGTTCTTCGTTTGAACAGTTTTGAAAAACATCAATTGGCTTGGCATTGGTTGTGGAGCAGTGGTCGGCATGAGAGGATCTGTCACTGTATTGGTGAGCACGAAAAAAAAGTAGCCCAGTGAAAAATTGGAACTAAAATTAAGCAAATTTTATAAATAATTAAGAGTATAATGAAAATTAACAAAATGTCTTTTAAGGAAATATTCCCTATTATCATTGAAAGACTTGGAACATAAGAGGCATTGCATGGCACCAAAGGCATTTAGAATCATAAAATATTTCTCGCAGGGCATATTTGGTTTTGCGCTATAGTCTTACGTGATGTTAATTCGTTGCTGGCTCGACAACGACTGAACGATGGAGCGTAAGCGTACGTGTGAAGTTAGTTTGCAAAATTTTGCTATGAAATGCCGACCACTGTTGTGGAGTGAATGCTGTTGTTGTACTTATGTGTTGCTAATAATATGAGGTCTATAGCAGCGGTCGGCATTTCTTAGCACAATTGTGCAAACTAACTTCACACGTACGCTTACGCTCTGTCGTTCAGTCGTTGTCGAGCCAGCAACGAATTAACATCACGCAAGACTATAGCGCAAAACCAAATATGCCCTGCGAGAAATATTTTATGATTCTAAATGCCTTTGGTGCCATGCAATGCCTTTTATGTTCCAAGTCTTTTAAAGATAATAGGGAATAATATCCTTAAAAGACATTTTGTTAATTTTCATTATACTAATAATTATTTATAAAATTTGCTTAAATTTAATTCCAATTTCTCACTGGGCTACTTGTTTTTCGTGTTCACCAACACAGTGACAGATCCTCTCATGCCGACCACTGGTCTATAGTCTCGCACAACTGCTGTTGCTGTTTGATGCAACGGGCTATTTCCATTAACGTTGAATGGAATCTTTCAACCTGCCCATTACTTTCACTGTGTAACGTCGGGATGAAAAATTGTTCGATTGAAAAACTATCTCTGAGGAAACTTTTTATTGTCATGGAATGAAAAGCTTTTTCGTTATATGAAATAATTGTTTTAGTGTTTTTAAATATCGGTAATATTTCGAGCAGTGCTTCTTTAATGTCTATCGTGGATCGTGAGGAGATAGGTTTAACAACCGCGTATTTGGAAAATTTGTCGATACATGTTAAGAAGTGCTGCTTATCAGTAAAAAAAATGTCGACGTGAAATCTCACCAGGCATGGAAGGGATAGGGGTTTTGCCGATTTCGAGGTTGGACGGTTTACGCTGAAATTTATTTTCTAAAAAAAATTTTGCAATTCGAAATTATGGATTTTAACAATTTTTTTTTTATTCGGGAAAAATAATCGCTTATTATTTGTTTGAAATTTTCTTGTAGGCAGCGATGTGCTCGGTTATGCTCTGTAATGAGCGTTTCAAGTTCATCGGTTTTGTTGATTAAGTCAAATACGAATATTTCGGTATGTCGAAATTTTATACCAGGAAAGGCAGAAACTAGACGGTTTTGTATTTCCCCTAGGATTGTCAGATCACAGTGAATTGCGTTGATGGTATTTCGATTTATTACACTTTTTAGACATTGTATTAGATTTTCGGGCTTATCATAACACATTTTATGACGAACGTATTTTTGGAATACAATTGTTGTACTTTTGTTTAACGACGGACCCTTTGTTAATATTAGTTGGTTCTTAAATTGGTTTACAGGATGCTTTATTGTTTCTATGAAGTTGGTGGAAGACTCTTCGCTATACGCTGTTTCTATTGATTCGCTAAAGTTATTAATAAACTGTCTGGACAGAGCATCAGCTACCTTATTCTCCTTCCCTGGCTTATAATGAAATGTAGGCGCGAATTCCTCGATGAATGCACTCCATCTCTTCATTTTTGAATTCGGATTTTTTTCTGAAATAGCGAATATAAGGGGCTGGTGATCTGTGAAAATGTGAATATTCTTATTCTCTGAAGTTCTCATAGATTCAGAAAGCAATATTTATAGCACATATATTAAAGATAATCTAAAAAGAAATCTTATAAAAATTAACGATGATTGTTTAAACAAAATACTAAACTTTGAAGAAGCTAATTGCAAAATGCAAACATTAAATACACAAGAGATAAGCGAAATAATTCCTGGAGTACTAATTCTTGAACATTTTAACAGCACAATATCCCATAACTGCAACAAAGCTAAATTAAACATTTCAGGAAATTACTTAATCAAATTCGATAATTGTGAAATAAACGCGTTTTTTTATATACCTCTTTAAGAATGCAAAAACATATATTCCAAATGTACAATTAAAAAATGAAACTACTATAAACGATCCGGCAAAGATAATATAATTTCGTCGGAGCCTCAAACTAACGGTGGGGGTGTTATAAAGAATATTATTTTCAAAGAATACGAATATTTATTAATTGAGTTTTCCAAAGAATTGTTTGTCCAAGTGCATTTTCGCTAACGAAAATGCAACAGTTAATGAAATGTACCACTAATTCCACTAACGAAAATGCAACAGTCAACAACTCCGAAGAATTTTAATAATTTGTATTTATTGTTCATTCAAGTGCATTTCCGCTAACGAAAATGCAACAGTTAACAAAATATATAATAACTTTATTAACTGTATTACTTTGCAAAATGCACAAGACACATTTCCTAAGAATTTTTACGCAAGCATTTATTTTTAAGTTATTGCAAGAAAGCAAAATATTGATTAGTATTTAAGAAAGCACAAAATAAAACGGAATGCTGATTATCGATTAAACCTTCAACTCAGTTGTTTAATTTGTCGTTGTTCCGTCACTTCGGTGAAAAAAGTTTTCATCATCATCAACACACCACACGCGTGATGAGCACCACACATAATTAACAAAAGGGACGGACGGTTGGCGCCAGGTCTCTTTTGTTCTTCATCCGCGCGCATACACGCATCCCATATTATAATCGGTATACGTTCGCTGCAATTTCGCAAGAAAGGTGAGTGTCGGTAATCTTGTATCTCTTAAGCGTATCGAATTTACTATGGTCCTTCAAAGCCGTACCGGACGGCACTAGTGATAACAAAAAAAAAAAAAATCTTTTTAAATTAATCACGGTAACGCGACGACGCGGTAAATATCAAAATATCATCAATTACAAAAAATTGTTGTGAAGTGAAATAATATACTTGTACATATACGGAAACAAGCAAATCATATGTACACACAGTATAATTTAACAAAGAAAAAAACAGGTTGAAAATTGTGAAAAGTGGGAAGAACCGTTGGTGACAAAACCGTAAGAACCAAAAAAAAAAAAAGTGAAATATTAATATTGTGGCAAAAATCTTGCTTAAGCGATGGTGAAAAGTAAGAAAAACAGTGGTAACAAATCTGAAGAAAAAATATATATATATATGTATATATGCATATATGTATATATGTATATACATATACGTATATATATGTACATAAAATTTTATATACATATGTAACATAACAAGTGAACGAAAAAAGTTACAAAAATAAAAGTGAGGTGAACGCAAGTGCAACAATAATTCTTATACGGTATACACATAAGTATGTATATGGATACAGTGCCAGTGGAGTGACCAAAACCAAAAAACAAGGTTTACATCAGAAGAGAGTGAAGTGACAAAATCGCGAGTTAAGGAATGTATTTCTTATAATAGTAACAAACATCAAATCAACCTTTTTTCAGTAAAAAGAATGCAGAAACAACCTTGAGTTGGAACAACTGAAATACACTATCACTACAACAAACAATTCTAAACAAACAAGTATCAAAACAACATTGAGTTTAATTCCACAACAACCTTATCTTAAAACAAAGCAAATATATCTAGGCAAACAATATATATAGTGTGTAAACAAACCTAAACAAATAATACAATCTGTATTTAGACAAACTATCAACTAGTAATAAGTAAACATACTAGTTAGTATAAATAGAAATAAGAAACATGTAATAAGTTAGTCTTAAGAGTATAAATAAAGAGTACACATTTCGGTACAGCTAAAATTAACTCGCGCAAATATAATAATTAGTGCTATGAAGTGTGGGGACATATAACCCACAGACAAAAGGAAAAAAACCAAATTGGAAAATAAAAGGAACGAGGAAAACGCAACAACACCGGCAGCAGAAGAACTGGGGGAAAGGAAAACAAGGAACAGGTACAGTCACAAGCGCAGGCGCAAGCACAAGCACTCCAGCAAAACTTGCGTGACAGAAACTCCAATACTTTTACACAATTTTTACTTGTCACTAACACTCCCTCACAAATCTTTGAAATGAGTAAGAAGTCAATCTTTTGTGTCTTCTGTTTGTTTTATATTATAAGCTCTTCACTCAACAGATGTTAAGCAAAAATAAAACAAAAGAAGACAAACAAATTTTTTAGCTGTCACCGCTTATTGAAAACGATGGATGTGAAAGTGTACAGCATGATACCGTGAATTTGACGTTTGCTTGTTCGTTGTGACAAATTGAATTCGAAGAAACCATAAATTCGGTTAAAAACGCGTTGATATTGAGAATTGTGCAGATTTGTGCTTGTGCATATTTATGCAAAATTATTTAAAATAAATATTTAAATCTATTCATATTGTGTTTCGTTAAATTTGTGAACTATTTGTGTCTATAATATTTGGAAAAAAAAGGTGAGTAGAGAAAATAATAATTCAATATGAAAAAAATACATTTAGTGCATATATGAGCCAGGAAAAAAAGGCTTTTAACCTAAGTGTATTTTTCACTGTAATTATTGCATTCTCCCGACGGTGTCCCGACTTTGTGTAACTGGGACGGTAGGGGAGGCATGCAACCGCTATCAAAGTTTCTGTTGTCCAACATATTATATGGTAAATTTTATACATACATATTTAACTAAAAATATGTATTTTAAATTTATTTTTCATTACATTTTTTGTAGATTCTTTGATCACTTGTGGACTTGCAAATTTCGAGCAACAAATGCGGAAGTCCATCGAAATGACCCACCATAGATTTAAGCAAAAAAAATATAGAAAGCGAAAAGCTGAAAAATGATAACATGGTAATATTTTTTTAGACATACATATGTACATATGAAAACACATTTGTATGTTGTGGAATCTAAGTCGTTCGGACCGACAATGTGTGTTTTCGATGAGTTTTCACTGACAACTATCAATAGCGGTATTCTCTTTCTCTTGCAAAATTGCACGATGACACAAAATGCAAAAATCCTATACCGATACCTATGCAAGGCCAAGAGCACCCATTGCAGAATCTAGTGATATATGACGGCACGAATATAAACGCGGGTTTTGGTCTGACATATTTATAGCCATTGCAAATAATTTTCTGCGTGTGTTTGTTATTGTGCCGTTGCACCAAAAGGAAAATTCTGTAATTTCTGCACCGTGAAAGGTTTTGCAAAAGCAAGAGAATGCCCCCAATATGAGAATATCAAGCGACAGCTGTTTTTGTATATGGAATGTAAACAAATATTAAGTGACAATTTAGGGCCGGCAAAATATGTCTTCCAAAAACATCGATTAAACTAGAGCAGGCACCGATTATGATGAGTGGAATGTAAGTTTTCAAGTAGTTTTCACCGAAAACTGTGTTTTCGTATGACAGATTTTACATGGACGAAAACACAAGTTTTCGTGCGAAAACCAGTTTTTCCCACGAAAACATGTTTTCGTTGTCGGTCCGAACATAGTATAAGAAAGGGAAATTTGACAGATAGTGAAACAGCTAAAATTTTTTAGACGACATATTTAAACAATTGAATTCAGTTGTCGCTCGCGAAATAGTGAATAAACATTAAAATAAATAAAAAATGGATATAAGTTTTGATTTATGTTACAATGACGAAAATATTGGGGGCAAAATTGATGAGCTACGTATACGAAAAAGCCTTCGTGATCACTCAAATCCATTGGAGCTTCCAAATGCAAAGTAAGCCATAGTTTTTTCACAACTGAGTGGCTTTTTAATAATATTTGTTGCAGATTCATAAGTTATTTTCGATTAAATAAAGAAGCATTTTGTTTTTTACTGAATGAGATGAAGGAACACTTCCACAAACGTGTGCGAGGAACGGCCATACCTCCTATATTAAAATTATGCGCAACTCTGCGTTTCCTTGCTGACTATGGGTATCAAAAATGCAATGGAAATGATTTTAACATTGGGTTGGCGCAATCTACGATATGTTTAGTAATTAAAGAGGTTCTAAATATAATTGAACAACGTATTTGTGCCCAATGGATTAAAATTCAAATGACTGAGGAGAAGCAAAACGCTTCAAAAGTTTCATTTTATTCAAAGAGTGCTTTCCCGGGAGTAGTTGGTTGCATCTACGGGACTCATGTTCGCATAATTTCAACAAGAAAAGAAGATCTTAACAGAAAGGGCTACTACGGTTTAAACGCGATGATTGTACATATGTATAAAATCTGAATTATATTAGAAACAAAATGGTATAATTTCTTAAAATTTTTAGCTTTGTGATTATAAGATGTCTATTCGGTATGTGGATGCTAGGCATGCAGGCGCAAATCATGACTCTTTTGTTTTCAATATTAGCGATTTGAAAGTGCATTTACAGAACAACATACAGAATAACACTTGGATCTTGGGTAAGACTTTATCGTATTTATTGCTAAATAATTAGAGTAATGTAATTTCTTAGGCGACGCTGGCTATCCTCTGCACAAATTTTTAATGACGCCTTATCGCTTGGCGGAAGCTTCTTCACCCCAAGCACGCTACAATACAGTACACTCAAAGGCCCGGAATATTGTAGAGCGGACAATTGGTGTACTCAAGAGGTGATTTCGATGTCTTTTATCTGTACGAGGTTTACATTACACTCCCGAAAAGCTACGCAAATTGTGAATGCTTTGTGCGCATTACACAATATTTGCCAACACTTTCAAGTGGAATCTCCAGAAGAAATACCATCTACTTCACATACTACAATGACCAATGATATTTTGGACATAGAAAGAGAAGAAGAGGATACGGCTCGAATAATTCGCAATAATATTATGACTTCCCTCTAAATAATTAAAATATTAAATTTCATTTATTATTTCTAATGTGCTATTTATTCAGGCATATATTTAAATTTTATTTAAATAAATTCATTAAATAACAATATCACTTCATTTTTTAATGTAAACTTAAACTATGGTACAAAAATATAAAATATCACTTCATTCCAGAATAATTAAAAATAAAATAAAAAATATATTACTTTGTGTCTTAAATAACAAAAAAAAATTAAAATCTTTGCGAAGATTTTAATTTAGCAATTTTGAGGCGTTGCATCTCAATTTGAATTTATTGTTTCCAAATTGTGGCTTTCCTCTTCCAACTTCTGGAAACTTCTCCATTAACTCCACAAATTTTTCGAATTGCATTTTTGTTGCAACTTTATTTTTTCTAAAAATTTATAAAAAATATTAATTAAAATTAATTCAACATTAATTAAAATAGCTATTTTACCCGTCCTCCATTTTTCTTTAATATTTTTTTGTATTTCACTGCACGAATGTTGAACTTCAACTGCTATTAAGCAGTTGAAGTTTATTTATATACTAGTCAACCCCACTTGTACAGAGTTGAAAACCGCAATACCAAAAAAAGTTGAAGTTCGATCATACTTCAACCGCAATTTTTTTTTACGGATTGAGTTGAAGTTGGCAATACCGAATTTTTAAACTTCGACTGAAATGCAGTTGGGTTGAAAACCGCAATAGGGGCATTAATTTAAAATTTCGATAACTTTTGCTTGTCGTTATGATATACAGCCCTATTCTGCATTTCTACTCGAATCGAAATTTTCTCCGATTGGCAACTTTGGTATTCTGCGTTTCGATTCAACTTCGAAAATTCCAATTCTATGTATTCTGCATTGCGATCGTAATTACGTTTTTGTACGTTGAAGTTTTGTCGGCGGAAAGCCGTTATATATTCATTTTCGTGCACTTGGATAAAATAATTTCCTCAAATATGTAAGTAAAACTTTATGATTATAGTTGTAAAAGACATAATGGTGGTGTCCTTGGTTGTTTGTGCTTAAATTATATTTTTGATATGTTTGCAGGTCAAAAGTAACAACGGCAGAGCAATACAAAAAATTGTGTGATATGATGGCCACGAAAAGAGATATTGCGCAGGGCTTCCAAAAGCGACCGAAGGATGAAGTACAGGAGTTTTGGGAGGAGGTTGCAAGGAATTTAAATGCACTTGGCCCACCAACAAAAGATTCCAATACATGGATGTAGGGTATTACCTACAATTAATTTTAAAAAATTAAGTTAAATCTAACGTTTTCGTGCAGGTCTGGATTGACTGAAAATGCTACATGAAGCGAAAATTATCGCATAACAAAAAAGAAAGGATGAGCACCGGTGGAGGTCCTTGTCGTTTACAACGCATAAGCCCACTTGATGAAAAGGTGATAGCTTTGACGGGTTTGGAAACGGATGATATCCCTTCAACCAGTAGAGCTAGCAGCCAAAATAGAGAGGCGAGAGCAGACAACAGATACAAATCAAAAGAATTTTATGCAGAGACGAAAAATTCAATGAAGCTGCCTTTGGTAAAATGGAAGAAGTTACTTCATATTTACGGCACATGAATCGTTCTCTAGAAACTTTGGCGGAGACTGCAGTGAAGCAACTTGAAGAACAGAAGCGACACAACAGAATTAAGGAAGAGCTGGTGAAGGAAAAAGTAGAAATAAAAATGCAAATGCTAAGATTAGATCCAAATTATAAGCCGGATTCAAAGTAGTCATTTTTTAATTGTTAGCCTTTTATTTATTTTACTATTATTCATTTATAAAACGAGCTGTGAAATGAAATAAAAGCATTTACTTTTTTAATATAGGAGCTGTAAAATGCACTGAATGCAATTGTTTTTATTTAATAGAATAATGTAGGGCATATTTTGAATAATGCATTGCTCTCCTCCTCAAGTAATATCGCTGCCGCTACTGATTCCATGTTAGTGTTTAAAAAAAAAAACGCAATATAATTTCTTTATTTTAATAAACCAACAATAATTTGTGTATTTTTGCTTTGTTATGTTTCATTTTCACACGTTTCAAGGCAAACAGCTGACTTCGAAGGAGCTACAGCTCTTCCTCTTCTTCTTTCAATCCAATCGTAACTCAGAATACCTATTTTCGATTCAGACGGAGCGTAGAGCGGGAACGTAATCGAAATGCAGAATAGGGCTGATAATAAGACCATGGGAATAGGGCCGAGTGTTATACCAGGAATAATGGGATGCCCAACTCCTCTCTCGCTGGAAGTGAGAGAACAATTGCTAAACGTCAAAACCACCTAAACTTTGACAGTTGACTGGATTGGGGAGGTTTTGACGTTTAGCAGTTGGAAACGAGCGATGGCCAGATTGAAATCTTACCAAAAAAATATATAAACGGAGGGATTTGTTGCATCGTTCAAGACCTCTTATCAAAAATGCAAAACAATGAAAATTAAATAAATTTGTGAAATTTAAAGGTATTTGATGAAATGTTTTGTAATTTGAAACATCATAGTATTATTTTCAATTGAAAATTATTAAAAACTTTTAATGATTGAGAGCTAAAAACCTTAAATCCTATTATTGGGTATTGAAAGGACAAAAGTCAGTTGTTATAATATTCTTTAAAAAGATTTAAATAGTTTCTCCATATAATAAATAACCACTGTTTAGTAATTTATATTCGTACTAAATGTTGGGTATTGGGTTAAATGCCCAAAAATTGTTATTTTGTTCGATCTGGCCATAATGGAAAATGTTATAAAAAAACGCTTATTTTGAGGCGCTCTGAAATGCCCAAAAATTGTTATTTTGTTCGATCTGGCCATAATGGAAAATGTTATAAAAAAAACGCTTATTTTGAGGCGCTCTCACACTGGAATAAGTTGGGCATCCCATTATTCCTGGTTATACTAAGTAGGTGGAGAAGTAAAACAAATTTCACCTTTCTCAGAGATTAAAATTAAGTTTATAATTCTTCATATTTTTAATGAAAACACCATACTAAGAAATTGTTCGTAGTGTATAGTTATAACTCCATCCATATCTGTATCATGTTGTCTAAACGCCGTTGTAAGGGTCTAGAAAGAAAACGTAATAATAAAGGTTCGCAAATTGATAAATGAATGACTCACATATAAAACTATACAACATTGTATGAAGTCATCGAAAAGTATTGTTCCTTTTCCGAACCGATCAAACTTCCGTATTAGAATATCAACAAGATTATCAGATAAGCGATAACCAAATGAAGACAATGCTGTTTTAAGTTCCTCTTTATCAATATTACCCGAATGGTCCCTGTCGAACGAGCGGAAACAATTCTGCCAATCTGTTACATATTTCCAGAGAGCACCAAAATCTTGAAAAGAAACTGTTCCTCTATTTTCACGATCAAACATTCCAATCATTAATCGAACAGTTTCTGGGTTGAATGGGCTCCATGTTCCATTTGAAAGTGCTATCTGCAATTCGTCGGCTGAAATGTGTCCGCTACGATCCTTGTCAACCCTGGAACATAAAGAAATTCAAAATCTTATACTTAGTGAATAATTGCATACCTTTGAAATACATCCCACAAGAATTGCTGATCTGGAACCGATGATTGAAAACTATGCGCCATAATTTACAATTAATGTCATAGTAAGTTCTACTAACATTTATATTAGGTATTCAAAAAATATATCGAACGCCATATAGAACACATCTCAATAAGTACCAGTTCACACACAAACTTTTTGTTGGCCAAAGCGATTTTTGTTTGCGAGAGGATGATGAGAAAAGATGAAGGGATCATGTCGCTCGGACTCAAGTGGTACGATTTGTATTCTTGTACGCGATAATTCGCTGCTAGCAGCGTTTGAAAGACTGCGGTACTCCCGTAGCATTTCATTTTGCTATTGCTACCGCTCTCACTTTGTCGGGAGCCATACAATTACAATGTAAAATTATGTGCTCTGCTCTGCTCGGAGTTTTATGTACAGCATCAGGTAAGTTGCTAATATTTTATTTAATTTGATTAGAACAAGAAAAATGCAGTTCATAACGTTATGAAAAATTTGTAGATCCTACGAATACCATGCAACAAATCGTCATATGCTGTTAGTTTGTTACACCGCGCTCTACCAAAAATGGATAATCAAGCATATTAGAGATTGCAGCTAGTAATCTCTATAAGAAAATGCGATTAGACTCCATAATTAGGTAGCAATAGCGTTAATCTAAGTCTGACTTATGCTATATTCGGACCGACATTGAAAACATCTTGAAAACACATTTGTGGGTTGTGGAATCTAAGTCGTTCGGACCGACAATGTGTGTTTTCGATGAGTTTTCGCTGACAACTCACAAATTTATTTGGTTGTTTACATTTTGAGCAACGACAATGGTAAGTTTTGGAAGCCTTAATATTGGCTCGCGAAAAGCACCAATTTTGTTTTGTCACAATTCAATGAGTAGGGCTTCTCCCCTATCACTCCACAAATTTCTTTTTTGTAATTTTGCTTTTCCATTTTTCAATATCAATAGGGGAATTCTCTTGCTCTTGCAAGATTGCACGATGACACAAAATTCAAAAATCGTATACCGAAATATGCAAGACCAAGAAATCACCCATTGCAGCATCTAGTGTTATATGACGGCACGAAAATAAACATCGGTTTTGGCCTGATATATTTTACAGCCATTGCAAATAATTTTCTTCGTGTGTTTATTGTTGTGCCGTTGCACCAAGAGGAAAATTCTGCATTTCGTGCACCGTGCAGCGGTTTTGCAAGAGCAAGAGAATACCCCTAATATAAAAATATCAACTGGCATATGGAATGTAAACAAATATCAAGTGACAATTTCCCTGCAAGACGGGTAGTTGTTAGCAAACGTGTAAACGAGTTGTTATTGTTCACTTTTGCATTCGTTAAAATATTTGTTACTTTTGTTCAGAGAGTGGGAAAAAAGTAACACATAGCTATTTAATGTTCAATGGTTATCTCGCTCTAACCAATGGCAAATATCGCATGCTGCCTTGTTCTAACAGAATACATCCATTTGTTAGCAAATCTCTTCACAGTATGTTACGGGTAACAAATTCTTTCGTTAGCGCAAAGCTTACCTATGTGTTATCGATAACAAAAAGTATTTGTTACCCGAATATCTGTTAGTGTTATTATTTTGGTTATCAGTTTGTTACCTTTAACATGTAATCATTTTAGCAGGAACAAGCATTTCTGTTACCCATTTGTTACTCCTAGCAAATTCAATTATTTTAAATAAAAGTCATTTTTTTAAATTATTTTGCTTTATTTAATAATAAAATCAAAATCAGATATTAATTAAATTAATAATATGCCTATTATTATTGCATTCGGCAGAAAAATTATATAGAAGTTATTTGAGTATAAAAATTATAATTGTAAAAATTCATATTTTTAAAAGTAAAATTAGACACTTCAACTTAGAACTAATATATACAACTTAAAACTAATATTTACAACTTAAAACTAATATGTACAACTTAAAACTAATATTTACAACTTAAAACTAATGTGTACAACTTAAAACTAATATTTACAATTTAAAACTAATATATATAAGTAATAATAATAAAACTTATATTAGTTTATCCCTTAGTTTATGTTTCTGGTGGCTTAAGGCCACAAATCTCCGGAGCTCCCCACATATACTGCTTTTATCCTTGTCAGGAAATATATCTAAAATTAAACGTTATAAGTTAAGGCATTCAAATATATACCAGTAAAAAAACTTACCAAAAACTAACCCTACGCACTTTAGTTTTAGTAGGGGTTTCTTCTCCTTGCGCCCCTCTAAATTGTAATGGTACATTACATCGTCTGAAAACAAACACACACACACTGCCTTTTGCGCCCTTTGATTTCAGTATTAGCCGCATCTGTAAAAAAAAATTACAGTAAATTATATTACAATCGCATAATATTTAAAAACGAAATATTTACCATAGCATCCGTGCTTTCCTTTTGGGAAAGTTTGTCTTCCACGAAGCGCACGTGCTCTTCCGACGACATGGGCAGTTTCGAAGCGAGCTCCACGTAATGCTCGTCCTCCAAATCACCGGTGATGCGGCTAATTGAATGGTGCGTCTTTGCCGCTATGACGCGGCATTCGCGCAATAATTTACTTTGCGCCTGCACCTCGGCCTTCTCTGGCATCTAGAAAATTAAAATATAAAAATTAGCTTCTGTTTTAATTTGGTACTGTAATACTGCGTTACTTACTTTGTCTGTTAGGGACTTCTCAATGGCAGTGAGACGGGTCTCAATAGCATTCAGCTTTTGGATTATATCTGAAAAACATAAATGTATTTTTATAAAACAAATACTAATATATTTATATATTAATACATTATACCTGCATGGCCGCCAGACGATGGTGACGGTACCACAATTTCTGATGGTTCTTCTGGAGGAGCGCAAAGAGGTTTGAAAAGGTTTTCTTATTCATTATTTAAAACTAAAACTTAACTGATTGATAGGATCCACGTCGAAAACTAAAAAAAAAATATTATATAATTATTATATAAAATTAAAAATATTAAGTGGTCGTTTAATTAAAAAATATAATATAGCAACAAATATTACTTTGATAAAGATTTTTGATTTGTAAATACTTACAAATAGTGTATTACAGGAGGAAAATATAGTTGAGAAGTGTCTTTTTAAAAGAGAATATCTATTTCTTAATTAATTTTTGTAAAATGAGAAATCATTATAAGGGAAATATTTACTGATTTACCGAAAAATAGTATTTCTGTTTAGGACACATAATTTAACCCTTTTTTACTTGCGACATATCTTTTTGAGATCAACATCCAAGTAAAGAAGTTGTGTATTTCAGCACTAAAGAAAAGACTATATAAATAGTTTAAAAAAAGTAAAATGTAAATATCCTTTTTTGAAAAGACACTCCTCATTTGCTTGAAGCTTGAAAAAGTTTAATTTTAATTTAATTTTTAAAATCCTGCTTAGGAGCAGAAATGCGTATATGTATGTTTATGATGAAACACTAATCTTGTTTTTATTTTAAACAATTTTAGATATTCTGCATGCGAACAGATATCTTGGACGAACAAATGAAAAGTTTTAATTATGGAGGAGGTTATCCAGTTCAAGAATTTAAATATTCGAGATATTTGCGTTTAAAGGTGGGTTTCCAGCTCTCAAAAAAAGCAAAAACTTCATATAAAAAAACGCTTATGAAATGATCAAGAAGTTTTCTGGAGAAATTTAATTTTACACTTACATATATTTCGCTTTTTATGTTCACTAGCACTTCACTAATTCTGAAAAACCTCCTCAATCCGACAATACCCATTTTATTCCCGAAATCCTGGGACGGTATTCTAAAGTCGGCACAATTATAATTGTAACCGCACAACTCGTTTCAATTTAGATTTTAAATTTTTTACATTTACACATGTATGTATGTATATACATACATATATGTATATGTAGATATAAAGTACAAATTACATATTTCACAAAAATGCATAATCTATAGCAACTATTTGAAATAAATATGCGCTATTTAGCTTTACTAATTTAAAACTTACTCTCTTATTTGTTTGTTGTACCCAATATACTTGAATCCTCCAAATGTTTTCTGTAATATTAAAATTTTTAATTATACACACAACATTCAATTCACAATGCTTACCTTTTTCTCCTAGTTAAGCCTTTAATGCCCGGTTTCACAGTCCATACTTAAGTTGTGCCTAAATAAAATCTTAGCTAAGTATTGTTGCAAACTGAGTGGTCGTTTGCGTTTCACAGTCAATGCACAATTTCTATAAAATTTTATTATGATATATGGCAACGTTATGGGCAACATATGTTTTACAAATGTCATTCATAAAAATATGTTTGAAATATTTAAATTATAACAGACAATACATAAATTTGCGAGGAAAATTATATCAAAAATTGATGAAAACAACAAAAGAACCCCAAATTTCATCACTAGCGAGTCAGAGCACCTATGGGAACTGAAGGAAAAGTATAAGCTGTTATTGAGTGCAAACGAACGGACACTTGCCCTACGCTACGAAAGATGTCGCTGAAAATTCAAAGCAAATTCAAAACAAAAATCAGCTGTTATTTAAGCACTGCTTAAGTCTCCCCTTTTCAGTACTTAAGCATTACATAAGTATGAACTGTAAAACAATATTTTCCTGTTTTATCTTAAGTACAACATAAGTATGGACTGTGAAACCGGGCCTTAGTTTCTCTATACAAAAGAAATTAATAATATTCATATGTATATATAAATAATAGAAATTAATTATAAAGTATCAAATTATCAAGTAACGAACTTACCTCTTTAAAATCCAAAATAAACTGCGCTTTTCGTTTTCTTCTTCTTGAAAAATTGGGCATTCGTCTCTCCTATTCTAGCAAGTTAATATTACAATATGTTTAGAATGTCGATAGTTTTTCTCTATCTTACTTAGGTATTCTCCCATTCAATTGAAAATTCCAGAAAATGTAACAGTGTTAGTGAACAGCTGAAAATGTTTCAATGTGTTTGTGCAATCTGTTATAGTGCCCATACACGAGCACACAAGTGCGTTCGATCGGTATGAATTCCTTTGCCCATACACGACAAACAAATCCATTTTGCGTTCGTTTTTCACAGAGTTAACATGTGCGACAGGCAAGCGGAACATTTCTTGGAATTTATTTCTAATGTAGCATTTTTATCTATTTCATGGTATTTCGTTAATAAGTTATTCCAACTTTTTTTTTTCTTACACTATGTACATATATGTATGAGCGCTTAGGCAAAAAGCGAAAACTTTGAAGAGTGATTTCTCGGTTTTTCATTTTTACGATTATTCTTAATTGGCGGGCAGGATAGAAAAAAAACTAAACGTCGTATGGAATTAGGGCAAAGTTTATTATCATTGACATAAAATTATCTTTTTTAAACAGCATAAAGTAAAATTCTTTCGATCAAAAGCCACTATTTATTAAATTTTTAATAAAATTTTAAATTTTACACTTTTTTTTGGAATTTTCTTAGTTTAACTAAAAGATAAATTAATAAAAAATATGAATCTCTTTGAAGTTTTTGTTTCCGATAGAAATTGCGACCTGCATCCTGCCCGCCGTCCGAAAAATGTACATGCGAGATGCATCGGGTAATTGCTTCCCAAAGGCAGAATATCAAAGATTTCGTATCCAAAAAATTTGTGAAAGATATTCAAATATATAACTACAAAGCCTAGAAATTTCGCTTGAATCAATTATTTCTTTCCCTCCCAAAAAAATCCTCAAAAAATTGATTTTTTGAAGCCTCGAAAGCAGGCTCTGCCCGTAACACTTGCCCTTGTCCGCGATCTTCACTGTTCGGCGACACGAGAGAAATGAGATTTTGTGCGCCGACAACGCCATACACGATAAACATGTTCGCGCACCAATCGTAAAAAATCAAACATTTTCGCGAACATGGATCGGTACGCGAACAAGCCCATACACGATAAACCGCAAGCGCACACATACCGATCGAACGCACTTGTGTGCTCGTGTATGGGCGCTTTTACCTCCGTCTTGCAGGGTTAGAGCCGGCAAGATGTGTCTTCCAATAAAATCGATTAAACTAGAGCAGGCACCGATTATAATGAGGGAATGTAAGTTTTCAAGTAGTTTTCAGCCAAAACTGTGTTTTCGTTTGACAGATTTTACATGAAAACACGTTTTCGTTGTCGGTCCGAACATAGTATAAGTTTTCAAGTAGTTTACAGAGAAATCTGGTTTTGAATGTGTTTTCGTTTGACAGATTTCACATGGACGAAAACACAAGTTTTAGGCCGAAAACCAGTTTTTCTCACGAGTAGAGTACATTGAGATTTAAGAAATGTTGTTGATGATTGGTAGGTTTTAAACAACATTTCAAAATGGAATATACTTCATAATAATGATTTCAACTAATTTAGGATGAATTTGACGATTACTTCGAATTTTCTTCAAGAAACAATTGTTGATTTGATGTTTCTTCGCAAAACAAGGTTTGCCATATTCACATTTTACTGAAAAAAAGTATCAAAAATTGGTACTAGATTTCTTGAGAGCTGCGTACTAGCACAAGTAAGTTTGTCGCAGGAAAGTATCTTGACCGTTTCTTAAGCGTTTTTTTATATGAAGTTTTTACGTTTCTTGAGAGCTGCGTACTAAGCTTAAATGAAAAATTCATTGCAGAGCAATTAAGTGTCACAGATGTGGATGTTAACCTAGTTGTTGAGTTCTTACCAAATTTACCAAAAGAAGCGCCAGATCATGTCATTATTGAATATGGCCCAATACAGGTAATGTTTACACGCAGTAGGTGGTGAAGATAGCAAAAATCCTTGGTGAACATTATGGACTATTATAAACATTTTATAAATATTTATTTATTTTTTTTATTATTCAGAATTGCAAAAGTGTAAACTCATTTTTTTATGTAATCCAACAACAATTTTTTTAAACAAGTGTAAAAATTTATAATTTTATGATTTTACGATGCTTTATGACGGGTTGTGAGTACCCTATTAGAGTAACTATTTTTGTAATATTTATTATTAAATTACTTGCCCTTGTCCTGTTTTATTCATCAACCAGTAGACGCAGATAAAACTCGAAAGGACGAGGCGACAAACCAATTACGTGAAAACAAGGAAAGAGTAAAAACTGAACAAGAACTGATAGAACATGTGAAAAATCGAATGGTTAGATTATATATAATATACTTGATTCATCAAGGATGAGGTTGATTGACTTCGCCGGAGCCAGAAATATGGTTATCTGTAGTACTAGATTCCAGCATAAGAAGATTCGTCAAGCTACCTGGCTGTCTCTGGATCGAAAAACTACCAACCAGATCGATCATGTTGTGATAGACGGAAGACACGTCTCCAGTGTTTTAGATGTGCGTGCGCTCCGTGGTCCTCACATCGACTCGGACCACTATCTTGTTGCAGCCAAGACTCGCACCCGCTTCTGTGCGGCACGCCAACAAACACAAGGAAGGTTCGACGTCGAGAAGCTGCAATCACAACAGACAGCCGAACGATTTTCTACTCGGCTTGCACTCCTGCTCTCTGAGAGCACTCGTCAACAACTCGATATAAGGGAACTGTGGGACGGCATTTCAAACTCCTTACGTACAGCTGCAACCGAAACCATTGGTTTTCGGAAAGTGCAAAAGAACAGCTGGTACGACGAGGAGTGCCGTGGCGCAGCGGAGAGAAAACAGGCTGCCTACCTCGCAACGTTACGATCGACCACTACACGTGCGGGATGGGATAGATACCGAGAGTTGAAGAGGGAAGCGAGACGCATTTGTAGACAGAAGAGAAAGAGGCTGAAATGCGTGAGTACGAAGAGCTTGATAAGCTGGCCGACAAGGGTAATGCTCGAAAATTCTACGAAAAAATGCGGCGGCTTACGGAAGGTTTCAAGACCGGAGCGTATTCCTGTAGAGCCCCCAAAGGTGATCTAGTCACTGATGCCCAGAGCATACTTAAATTATGGAGGGAACACTTCTCCAGCCTGCTGAATGGCCCATGAAGAAGTTCGAATAGCAATTGCCCGCCTGAAGAACAACAAAGCGGCAGGGGCCGACGGATTGCTGGCCGAGCTATTCAAACACGGCGGCGAAGAACTGATAAGGAGCATGCATCAGCTTCTTTGTAAAATATGGTCGGACGAAAGCATGCCCAACGATTGGAATTTAAGTGTGCTATGCCCAATCCATAAAAAAGGAGACCCCACAATCTGCGCCAACTACCGTGGGATTAGCCTCCTCAACATCGCATATAAGGTTCTATCGAGCGTATTGTGTGAAAGATTAAAGCCCACCGTAAACAAACTGATTGGACCTTATCAGTGCGGCTTCAGACCTGGCAAATCAACAGCCGACCAGATATTCACCATGCGCCAAATCTTGGAAAAGACCCGTGAAAAGAGAATCGACACACACCACCTCTTCGTCGATTTCAAAGCTGCTTTCGACGGCACGAAAAGGAGTTGCCTTTATGCCGCGATGTCTGAATTTGGTATCCCCGCAAAACTAATACGGCTGTGTAAACTGACGTTGAGTAACACCAAAAGCTCCGTCAGGATCGGGAAGACCTCTCCGAGCCGTTTGATACCTCACGAGGTTTCAGACAAGGCGACTCCCTATCGTGCGACTTCTTCAACCTGCTTCTGGAGAAAATAGTTCGAGCTGCAGGACTAAATAGAGAAGGTACCATCTTCTATAAGAGTGTACAGCAGTTGGCGTATGCCGATGATATTGATGTCATCGACCTCGACACCCACGCCGTTAGTTCTGCTTTCTCCAGGCTGGACAAGAAAGCACAGAAAATGGGTCTGGCAGTGAACGAGGGCAAGACGAAATATCTCCTGTCCTGACTGAGTAGGCAATTGAAAAGTAAATTCCTCTCTCGACGAACAAAAGCTAAACTCTATAAGTCGCTCATAAGAGGCTTGGGCGATGACAGCATCCGATGAGTCGACGTTACGAGTTTTCGTGAGAAAAATTCTGCGAAAGATTTATGGTCCTTTGCGCATTGGCCACGGCGAATATCGCATTCGATGGAACGATGAGCTGTATGAGATATACGACGACATTGACATAGTTCAGCGAATTAAAAGACAGCGGCTACGCTGGCTGGGTCATGTTGTCCGGATGGATGAAAACACTCCAGCTCTGAAAGTATTCGACGCAGTACCCGCCGGGGCAGGCAGAGGAAGAGGAAGGCCTCCAAGCCGTTGGAAGGACCAGGTGGAGAAGGACCTGGCTTCGCTTGGAATATCCAATTGGCGCCACGTAGCGAAAAGAAGAAACGACTGGCGCGCTGTTGTTAACTCGGCTATAATCGCGTAAGCGGTGTCTACGCCAATTAAAAAGAAGAAGAAGAAGATTCATCAAACAAAAAGGGGAATGACCCTGAATAAAAGTAAGTAATTTATATAAGTTCTCGATATTACTTTTATTTGTGACCACTGTATGAGACCTTTAGAAACAGTTGTAAAAAATGTGCGTTGCTTGGCGTGTAACAATACATTAGTAGCGCCAAAACACTATAGTTGCAACAATTTAGCCAATGTCTGAATTGTAAAATTCGATATTGTTCCGAAGATTGTCGTATGAACCCTGCAAGACGGGTATCTGTTAGCAAACGTGTAAGCGACTTGTTATTGATAACTTTTGCATACGTTAATTTGTTACTTTTCTTCAGAGAGTGGGAAAAAAGTATCACTTCGCCATTTGATGTTCAATGGTTTTCTCCTTTTCAATGGCTAATATCGCATGCTGCCCAGTTCTGAGATATGACATACATCTGATAACAAATCTCTTTACAGTTTGTTGTAACAAATACTTTTGTTAGCGCATAAACTACCTATGTGTTATGCATAATAAAAAGTATTTGTTTTTAAAATTTCTGTTAGTGTTATTATTTTGGTTAACAGTTTGTTGCCTTTAACATATAAACATGTTAGCAGTTACAAGGAGTAACTAGCATATCTGTTACTTCGATTTGTTGCTTCTAACAAATTCAATTCTTATGATGCGTTATTTAATTGTAAAATCATTTTACGTAAATTAAGTTTTTAAATTAATTAATGCCATACGTATGTATATATAGCGTGAGAGGAATCATCAATTTCATAAATACATTTTGTTAATATAGACTTTCAAAGTTGTTAATAGATAACTATCTTGTAATTTTTAACGTAAATGTACATATTATTGCAAGTTATATTAACAGAAAACAAAACGAAGTATAGATATAACTTTAAGGCAACAATTACATGAAGTTTCTTTCTATAACTTTTGGTGCTTGCTACTATTGTCAACTCTTTGTAAGTTTCTGTTTGTTTGATGTTAAACACTGACCCAGCGATGCCGTGTCCTTCAACGTTTATTAAATGCTGTTGGAATAGCGCCTCAAAACATTAACCACACAATCCTCAGATAACTGTAGTAAAGAACAAAATATTGTATTAGTAAAATTCGCTAATTGGAAGCTATTTGTGATAAGCTCAGTTGTTTCTAACGCTATTCACTGTTTCATCTGGATGTCATAAGAGATATAGCAAAGTTTCTCCCTCATAATTCACTTTTAAAGGCAGCGGTTTGATAACATGTATAACCACCAAGCAGTTTCAACTGTAGAAAAGTAATTTCATAATTTTATTTAACTTCTGTTGTCTAACTTTATTTTTATACTAAAGTATGTACTAAGTGTAACTAACCTTAAACAGATATCATGTCCAACAATGTCCAGTCGTTTTTGTAAACTTACTTCAATAGTTTTTTCTCGTATTTTTAATCTGCAAAAAAGAAAGTTTTAGTTAAAAACATTCGCCTTGATTTCTATATATAGGTTCATTTAAAATAATTATTCGTAGTTAAAATATTTATCAAATAAGAGCTTACTTCTTGAAATGCCAAAATTAACCAAACTATTGCGAATTTTTCAGCTTTAGTTATTAATAATTTTTCTTGAAAAATTGTGTATCACCTTTTCTCTTTAAACATATTAATATTTCGATAAGTTTGAAAGCGCTTTGTTCCATTCAATCGAAAATTGCACACAATGTAACAGTGTTGGTGAACAGCTGGAAATTTTTTAATGTGTTTGTGCAATCTGTTACCTCCGTCTTGTAGGGAAGGCTTTAAATAAACACGATCGAGGAAACAGCCAATAAATGCATGGAAGTAAGTGTAAATAAATAACTTGCACATTACATTTTTTAACATTTGCGATACTTTCAGAAAAATGCATTATAAGCCGGAAATTGTATCAGATTGTGCAAATTGTTCGTCCAATGGCCATGTATAGACAAAATAACAACAAAGAACAGTTTCTCCAGTCACTTCACTATGTGCAATCGCCAATAGTGAATACAGAAAAAAAGTATTGTGTGAACACTTTGAAATAACTTTTTGTAGCGTTTTGTCCAGCATTTGCGGACTGTAAACCTGTTACTGCTGTAAACGTAATGTTCCCGAAAACATTTATTATTATTATATTTAAATTTCTTAATACGAATAGTTCCATATTGAATAATTTAAAATATAATCAAACAAATAACTCCTAGCAAGAGGCGAGGTAGCCGATGCACCAGTTTTCTGTGGCTAATGAATGACAAAACAAATAACGTATAGAACAGTTTTCTGTAACCCATAAGTGAACCTAACAATAACAAAATAAACTATTTTCAGTAAAATTGCCCATACACGAGCACACAAGTGCGTTCGATCGGTATGAATTCGTTTGCCCATACACGACACACAAATCCATTTTGCGTTCGTTCTTCACAGAGTTAGCATGTGCGACATATAAGCGGAACATTTCTTCGAATTTATTTCTAATGTAGCACTTTTATCTATTTCTTTGTATTTCGTTAATAAGTTATTCCAACTTTTATTTTTCTCAATTTTTATATTTATCACTTTTCATTTGCCAAATTGTGAATTCATTTTTTATAAGATCAATAAATTCTGATACGAAATCTTTATTAAGGGAAGAGCCTGCTTTAGAAGCTTCAAACAATCGTTTTTTTCGTTTTGCTTAAATTTCCTTAAAAATTATCTAAGGATATGTCCCAAAGTTATAGATGGGAATTCGAAATATTATCGAAGCTAGAAGGGAAGTGACCGGGCGTCTAGCAGATATACATATGTACATATGTATGTATGAGCGCTTGGGCAAAAAGCGAAAACTTTGAAGCGTGATTTCTCGGTTTTTCATTTTTACGATTATTCTTAATTGGCGGGCATCATTGACATAAAAGTAACTTCTATTCAAACAAAAAAAAATTTAAGAAAAGTCAACTTTTAAACAGCATAAAGTAAAATTTTTTTGGTCAAAAGCCACTACATATTTATTCAATTTTTAAAAATTTTTTAAAATTTGACACTTTTTTTAGAATTTTCTCAGCTTAACTAGAAGATAAATTCATAAAAAATATGAATCTCTTTAAATTTCTTGTTTCCAATAGAAATTACTACCTGCATCCTGCCCGCCGTCCGAAAAATGCACATGCGAGATGCATCGGGCAATTGCTTCCCAAAGGCAGAATATCAAAGATTTCGTATCCAAAAAATTTGTGAAAGATGTTCATATTTGTATATAACTATAAAGCCTAGAAATTTTGCATGAATCAATTATTTCTTTCCCTCCTAAAAAAATCCTGAAAAAAGTTGATTTTTTGAAGCCTCTAAAGCAGGCCTTAACACTTGCCATTGTCCGCGATCTTCACTCTTCGGCGACACGAGAGAAATGAGATTTTGTGCGCCGACAACGCCATACACGATAAACATGTTCGCGCACCGATCGTAAAAAATCAAACATTTTCGCGAACATAGATCGGTTCGCGAACAAGCCCATACACGATAAACTGCAAGCGCACACATACCGATCGAACGCACTTGTGTGCTCGTGTATGGGCGCTTTAACAGATGGCTAACCGAACAAATGCGCATAATCAATGAGAGAGAGCGAGTAAGCTAATCGTACCGACATGTAGTGAAAGAGGAAAAATAGTTACTTATTTCCGAGGCTAGAACAAAAGTAACATATCGGATGATGAATAAATCGATTTCTGATAACTTATCGGTAACCAGTTACCTATCATACTTTTCCAGCTGTTGCTCATTACATTTAATGACATTTAAATCTTTTTCAATATGCTAATCCATCTATCAGTGAGAATTTACACAATTCAAACACTCTAAATTTTCATGGTAATTTATGTGTATTACCGTTAAAAGGAACAAACAAAATACTCGGGATATGGTAAAAAATAGTAATAAACTTCAAAGCTAATATAATCTTACGTTTTAAAAAAAACTTCATTAATCGCTGTGTCTTGATTTTAATGTAAAAAGTATTATATAATTAAAATAAAAAACAAAAAAGTAAAACTATGTGCTGTTTCACTTCTCTGGAAGTTCGTATGTCTGCTCGTGGCACCTCACCATCATGCCCAGGGAACACTCTGTCTACTTTCCCTCGTCACTATTCTCGCCGTGGCACGGTAGCATCTCTTATGAACACTAAATCCCCTTCTCTCAACGGCTTCTTTCGTTGGCACCATTTCACACGGCGAGTCAATTAAAGAAATTTTTAGGTAATTCACTTTTTCCAAAAATGGTCTCTTAATTGACAAGCGATTAGTTACTTCTTACGTAATACACAAGGTCTTTCCATGTCGGTATTTAATATTGGTGTGTTTGCTACATTTGCTGCCCCAGAATAAAATCATTGGGAGTTTCCTGCTCTGCGGAGATGAGAAAATGCGTCAGAGGCCGATAATTTCAGTATGAAAACTATTTAGGGTATGCTCCTTTGGTGAAGCTTCTTTCAAAGTGTTATAAAACTATCTTGGCTATATGAAGCTGAAACATCCAGTGGACGAAAGAAGCATTGCAAGAATGTGGTTTTGGTATTAAAACTGTTGTAAATCTATTTAATAGAAACAAAGTACCACAGCCAATATTTAAAATTTAATTGTTGCCGAATTCCAATCAACTTAAAAAAAACGAAACACATCCCATATATAATTTGAAATATTTGTTGCATCGTAGAGTAACTGGTGTCCTGTCCTGTATACTATAATGATTTGAAATCGAAGTTGCCATAGGGCTTTCAAGCACGTCGTAACCAGATGTTACAAACACCCCTTAATGAAATTATAGGAACCTCAGGCAAAAGTTCAAATCCTATTATTTTTAGGAATAATACTATGCACGGAAGCTACGCAAATGTAGTGAAAGGCAACTCTGTACAAATACAATTGCCGCAAAATCATCCAAATGGAGGTATTGAAACTACGATTTTAAATCTTAAATACACAGCGTATGACACAATTTATGTCTACCATGCAAAACATGATCCAAGATTTAATAAAATCACAAAATCAAATGCTGCAAAATTTACTAAGTAAGAAATGAGCGTACTAAGTATCTGTATATAGAACACTGACGGTGTTAACCAACATACATTAAGGATTATTAGGTGGAAAAAAACGGCGGAAAATAACACACAACCACATATACATAGTGAAGTGACCTAAACAACACGAAACAAGTATAAAGTGAGGTGAAATCGGGGTGCGCAAATTTATATAATAAAAAATATATACATACAGTGCGCGAATTTTGGTTAGCCGCACTCTTGAATTATAAAGAAAATAACTGTACAAGTGTAAGTAAGTGTAAGTGGAAAAAGCAATTAAAAAAACCACAACTTACGCATGTCCATAAAGTAGCCAGACTTAAATTTGCGAAGGAGCATATGAGTTGGACCGATTACTGGCACGATGTTATTTTTTCTGATGAAAAAAAGTTTAATTTAGACGGACCTGATGGGTTCAGTTATTACTGGCATGATCTGCGCGAAAATAATCCTCCCCGAATGAGCCGTAATGAGCCGGGGTGGATCTGTGATGGTATGGGGTGGGTTCTCCTACCATGGAAAGCTCAAACTATGTTTTATTACGACAAAAATGGATTCGGAAAAATATATTGAAATGTTGGATGATGTGCTCATTGAGTATTTGGAGGATAACGTCGAAGTTACGTTTACCTTTCAGCAGGACAATGCCAGCATCCACGTCTCCAAGAAGGCAAAAGAATTTTTTGCTTCGCGCTCTATACCGTTGCTAGAATGGCCAGCCCGAAGTCCGGATTTAAACCCCATTGAAAATGTTTGGGGCATAATTGCAAGGACTGTGTATGCGAATGGGCGTCAGTACTTAGCCGCGCAGGAGCTAAAAACAGCAATTTTGCAGGCGTGGCTGGATCTGGATGGAGGTACACTGCAAAAGTTAATTGACTCGATCCCAGCCAGAATTTTCCAAGTAATTAATAAGAATGGGGGTGCAACTTCGTACTAAGAGCGCAAAATTTGCTAAAATTTTGTGAAAACCTCTTAATTATCTAATTTTTTTGTAATGCGGCTAAGTAAAGTTCGCGTATAGTTACGTTGTATTTTCAATATTTAAACTTTTTTGTTTCTGTAATACATTTGAAATGTAAAAATATTTTTTCTTCTCTTTCCCAATAAAGAAATATTTTTGAAAAATTCTAAATTCAGTTACTTTTGACAATAACTCTTATGTTAAACCACCAAAAAGCATGTGCGGCTAACCAAAGTTCGCGCACTGTATACAAGGTCTGTCGCAAAAGAAAAAAAACTTTTTAAATATAACTGTTTCTGGTGGCGCCACCTATTGGTGGGTATATGAAATAAAAAGTTTGATCTCTTGTTGACATTTCGTAAAAATTTTAAGACAATTGGATAACTACAATCGATGTTATCGATCAAAAAGTGACAGCAGCTTTTGGTCATCGGTCGTAAAATGCATTTTGAACAAAGAGCAAATATTAATTTTTTTTTTAAACTTGGGAAAACATTTACTGAAACATTTCAAATGATGAAAAAAGTTTATGGTGATCACTGCCTATCCCGTTGTAATGTGCATGAGTGGTTTAAGCGATTCCAAGAAGGTCGTAAGAACCTCTGTAACGATCAGAAGTCGGTCGTCTTCAGAAGTCAAAAATAAAGACAATGCTGATTTGTTTTTATGATTCTGAGGGTATTGTACACCAAGAGTTCGTCCCACCTGGTCAAACGATTAATGCTGTGTTTTACCTTGGTGTTATGGAGCGTCTTTTGTCACGCATTCGAAGTGCTCGACCACAATACCGTGAGGCAGGGTTCTGGCGCCTGTTGCACGATAATGCGCCGTTTCATCGGTCGACGCTTGTCACTGATTTTTTGACAAAAAACTCCATATTAACCATTAATCACTCACCCTACTCACCTGATCTGGTACCCTGTGATTTTTACCTATTTGGAAAACTTCATTTGCCCATGAAAGGACACTGGTTTCAGGACATTTCAGCTATCCAGAAGGCGACGACCGATGTTCTCAAAAGCATTCCGAAAAAAGACCTTAAACACTCATTTGAGATGCTAATTGACCGGGCAAAACGCTGTATCGAAACACAACGAAACTACTTTGAATAAAAAAATATAACTTTTGAAAAATATTAATTTTTTGTTGTTTTTTTTAACAAACGGGCGCGTTAGAATAATTAAAACAAACAAATAAAGCGGTCGTGATAAACAAAATAAAAAAATGATAAAAAACAAGCGCGAAACTAAATCAATATAAAACATACAAACAACAAATACCAACGCGGGAGCAAAACTAACAACGCACCTGAACATCTGGACATCACAGAGACCTCAGAGACCTGCACACTACCAACAAAGGAGATGCGCACAGGAAAACAAAATAATAACAGGTGACCGCCATTAGGAGGGAAGGCCACGGACAACGGAAGGAAAAAACATAGCAAATACACTTTCACAAAACAAAAGCGAAAAATAATAACAAAAAAAAAAAGAAGAAAATTAATATAACGCAAACATACACATATATACATTAAATATATAACGCAATTTGCGTTTACATATACCTATTTGTAACAAATTGATACATATTTGAATATTTACATACACATTTACATAGACATATTTATAACAAATTGATACATATTTGAATATTTACATATACATTTACATACATATCTATATAAAAGCCGTAAGCATAAGTGCAGACGGCAAAAATACCTGCGCTTTCTTTGGTATATCTTCTCTCACGATGAAAATATTGCGGAAAACCAACAAAAATTACGCGGGTTAATATAAAATTCACCACACTATATAAATATCGCTTCAAAGTCCACTTTGGCATCCATCTCGCAATACCCCTTGTTCTTTGGCCGTCAAAAACAAGCAGGATTGTATATAAAATCATAATACATACATACCAGAGAACTGCAGCGAGTAATAAATTTTTGTTTATACTTAAGTACTGATCCGTTACTCTGTCTGATTCTGTCAGTTCAGTTCATTTACACGAAAGCGCACTGTTTGTCTTAAATCAGCGATAGAGAACAACTTTGAATCACTAGCGATCAGCTTATACCTGATTTGTTTATGGACATTCGTATCAGCAGAAAATACCCGAAGTGATGCAAACTCATGCTTCAATGATTGAAATAATCGACAGAGTTTGGTTTGTATATCATCCCCTAAACCTGATTTACTAGTGCACTTTTGTTCGATTTTAAATACATATGTTTGTATATAAATGTATTTATGTATATATGTACATATGTTATATGTATAATGGAAATTCCATCGAGTACATACATACATTCAACAAATGTATGTATATAAGTATGTACGTTCTCGATGGAATTTCCATTGTTTACGCTTCGAAAATTTATAACATGCGCACATTTTCAAAGCTGATACATTTTTTGCCACACATGATTCAAATCAGTCCAGCAGAAAACTGTTGTTGTTTGCTGTATTCATAGATTTACCCATAGATTTACTCGTAGAGTTACTTATAGTTTACCCAAAGTTTGACTTCAATTCAAACAATCGTCGCAACGCTATGAACTGACATGATACGATTGCAACCGAAGCCAGCCATACCGCTTACACGATCGTGATTGCCGAAGAACAGATTGTTCGTGTTGAATCAGGTCAGTTGACGCTGGAGGCTACTCGAATTGATTAACAATGTTGTCTACTATACTGAACTGACTTGATTTGATTGTATTTTTGGCACGACTGTTTGTTCTGATTTTATTATTTTCGTTGCAGCTCTCTGATGCATAATATATACATATATACATATAATGGGTTGTCAAAAAAGTCTTGCGGTATTTTTATTGATTTTTTTTTTTATTGAAATTGAAATGAATTTTTGATGACTCATGCCCAGCTCTTGACCGATGCTACGGCTGCTACTATGCCGGTCTCTTTCGTCCAATTCAGCGATTTTATCGCAATTTTAGACGACAGGCCTTCTGGAGCGTGGCGCATCTTCGACCACCTCTACACCAGAACGAAAACGTTGAAACCATCGTTGTGCGGTGGAAATAGAAACTGTATCGAGTCCATAAACTGCATAAATTTTATTGACGGCTTGAGATGCATTTTTGCTTTTATCGTAGTAGTACTGTAAAATATGCCGTATTTTCTCTTCATTTTGCTCCATGTTTGCGACGTTATAACTCACGAACGACTTAAAAGAAACGACAATCAATCAAACACGTGTTAGCGCGTGAAATGCGCTTTCCAAAAAGGTATAGCATGACCCGATGCGACGAACAAAGCTAGAACTACGCGCTTTCAGCGCCAACTAGCGAAAATACCGCAAGACTTTTTTAACAACCAATATATTAGATTCATATATGCGTATAGGAAAAAAAATTTTTCTGCGGTTATTACTAACTAATTAAAACCAAATTAAACCTAATTGAAGTAAATACTGAACACGCGTAATTTATGTATTTCGTTTGAAAAACTCTTATTAACCTACAAGAGTATTCGGTTTTCGGCTTCTCGTAAAATTATACACGGAAATTTAACGCTAATTGTTATATTACATTCGTTCAAAACTCTCATTTACGCAAAAGAGTTCGCGTCCAAACACATAAGTACATATACTATATATACGAAAATATTTTTGAAAGTTCGGTTATCAAAAAGCCATTAGTTTTATTGATTCTCTTTGAAACACTTGCATACAAAAAAGTTTTCTATTCTCTATATTATATACAAAACTTTTTCTGAACATCTACCATCTACCAGTCTAGTTTACACTTAGACATTTTAAGTTATTTCAATACATTTTCTAAATGAGCTCAGATTCAAAAGAATCTAAAGCAATACAATCACTAAAAGTTCCGAAAATGATTTAAGACGAAAAAAGTCCGTGTACACCTGCAGAAGCTATGCGCTCAAAGCAAGGTGCTACAAAACAAAAAAGGGTGAAAGATATTTCATACACCAAATTTATTTCTGAAAGTGACAGTCTAATTCGATACTGCACTCGATTCTCATCTTTACTGATTCAAGATAATTCTGAATCGGTGTTAGAAATTAAAAAAGAAAATCTTGACAACTTCTGGATACGTCTCCAAGCGGCACATGACGCAATCGTAGAATCTGACGACTCAGATCTACCAGAAAATTTTAAATCCTCGTCTTGCTCAAAATACGAAAATTGAATAGACCAATACGAAGAGACAAAAGCCATGATCTCTGATCAGCTACACCTAATCAAATCAACCTACCTACCTACTCCACAACCGAGAATAGAGCTGCCACAAAGACAAGCCCAAGAGGCAAGTTCACGAATTCACCTTAAAGTGCCAGTATGCGACACAGATAAATTTCATGGTGATTATGAACAGTGGCCGTTCTTCCGGGACATGTTTACAGCCGTGAACATAAACCATCCTAAGTTATCACAAGCGCAGAAATTTGATCACCTCAGATACAAAACCAAAGGTCAAGCAGGTGTAATAGTCAAACAGTTTGCTCTCAATGACGAAAATTTCAATTTTGCTTGGGAAGCTCTTAAAGCACGTTAGAAAACGAGAGAATATTGGTCGACAAACAAGTTACGATATTAATGAATTTACCAAAAAATCAGAAAGAAACAAGTGAAGAATTCATAAAGCTTCAATCCACTGTTTCAAATTATTTGTCGGTTTTATCTACACAGAATATTCCCACAGATAATTGGGACCCCATTCTGGTAAATATATGCACAGCTGCATTACCAGAAAAATCGTTACTTTTGTGGGAGCAATCGCTCTCATCGCGAAGAAAGTGCCCAACGTGGCAGCAAATGAAAGAACTTCTTACTACCCAATATGAAATTGCAGAAAGGGTAGATAAAAAACTATTAAGAACTAAAAACGTTCAAAACGGCCTCAATAGACCCCAAGCAAGTAGTCACAATAATTTAAATAGAAGCTTTTTTAAGAATCAATAGTTCACTTCCGAACAATATAAACAAACGTCATGCGAACCTTGTAGAGGAAGTCACAAGCTCAAATCGTGCGAAAAATTCAAAAAATGAATATTAGCGATCGAAACAATTTCGTAAGAACGAAAAAATTATGTACCAACTGCTTGTCACATGCGCATACGCTTAAAGATTGCGAAAGCATATTTAATTGCGTTTACTGCTATAAAAGACATCATTCCATGTTACATATGACAAATTATCCAAACAGCGCAAACGTAAAAAGAGCAACAGATTTAGTTGCAACAATAAATTCTGAAAACTGCCAAGAAGCACCATGCTGCTCAAAGGCGTTAAAAACCCAATCCCTACATAGCGAAAATCATAGTAGGGTACTATTACCCTCAGCAGTTGTCTCCATCGAACACCGACGAGAACTGTCTAAACTCAGAGCCTCAGAGCCAAGGATCACAACGATCATTTATAGCGTCTAGGGCACAAAATAGGCTGCAGGCGGAAGAGTTATTCAAAACTCAAATAAAATCTGCCTCATTACCCTCTTTTCCCCCAAAGCGGATAAGCGCATACAAGCAGAAGCTATTGTTTTACCGCAACTAACCAATATGTTACCCAGCTATCATATAAATAGGAAGCATTGGCAAAAGGTTTCACACCTAAAGCTAGCAGACCCAAACTGCAACACCCCCGCTCAAATAGATCTTCTATTAGGCCGCGATCTCATACTACAGATAATACTCGAAGGTTTTGAGAAAACCACAAATATCCTTCTGGCGCAAAATACCATTTTCGGATGGGTCCTAAGTGGACTAGTTGCGGAACCAGTCACAACAATGACAACTCAAGTTGAGGAAATCTCAAACTAGTACCTCAATTCACAATTGAAAAAATTTGGGAATTTGAGGAACTCCCCCTCATATCACTCACAACCTCTGAAGATCAGTATTGTGAAGACTTTTACTAAGCAACAACTACTTAAGCAACAATTTCCTAACACACTCGCCTTAGGTCACTCTCGCACCTCTGCAATACAGCAGTTTCTAAGTATGGAAAGAAACCTACATAAAAAAGGTGAACTCATATCAGAGTATGATGGTGTGTTAGAAGAATACCTCCATTCAGATCACATGGAGGAAGTAACCCCAGGGGAGAAAATCGTCAAATACTACTCCTTTTATCTGCCAGATCACGCAGTAGTGAAGCCAGACAAAAAAAACAACAAAAGTAAGAGTTGTTTTTAATGCCTCGAAAACCACTAGTTCAGGGAATTCCCTAAATGACATCCCACACTCCAACCAGATTTAATGCTTCTGATATTAAATTGGCGTATATTCAAATACGTATTCAATGGGGACGTTGAAAAAATGTATCGGCAAATAGTCGTACATAAAGACGACCAAGATTTTCAACGTTTTATGTTCCGAAGATCCCCCCCAGTCCTCTACGCGACTTCAAATTAAAAACAGTTACCTTTAGCGTTAACTGTGCACCATATCTAGCCATTCGAACCCTCCACGAATTGGCAGACAACACAAAGTCAGAGTTTCCTCTGGCAACAGAAGTGTTGAAAACTCAAACGTAGGCAGACGATATTCTGTCTGGAAGTCACGCTCTTCCACAAGCATACGAGGCCTTGTCACAGGTAATAAAAGCCCTCAAATCCGCAGGGTTTCTATTAAAAAAAATTACGGCAAATCACCCAAATTTACTCAAAAATATTACAAACGAAAATTTGTTGGACACTAATTTCCTTATATTCGAAAAGGAAAGTACAACAGAAACACTAGGCATCCAATGGAATGCGATACCGGACCAGTTATCATACACGACTGAATCCATATCCGCATTATCGGCCATAAAAAAAAGACAGATTTTATCCTCGGTGGCAAAACTTTTCGACCCCGCAGGATGGCTTTCGCCAATTATGATCCAAGCTAAAATCTTAATCCAAGAATTATGGCTAGATGGAACCGACTGGGACGAACAAGTGAAACCTCTTCGCTTAGAAAAATGGTCCCAGTTCGCAATGACATTTCTTAGATTCAAATTCCGAGATGGGTAAACTACTCCTTCTCGAATTACATGGCTTCTGTGACGCCTCTGAAAAGGCATACTGCGCTACTATCTATGAGCGCACGCAAAGTGACATCACGACCACAAGCCACTTATTAGTAGCAAAAGCAAAAGTGGTTCTTTTAAAGACTATAAGTCTCCCACGACTTGAGTTATGTGGCGCACTACTACTTTCCAAATTAGTAGCCATGGTGCAAATGCATTTAAACTTGACAAAATGCAAACTATATATGTGGTCCGATTCCGAAATTTTACTAGTCTGGTTGGAAAAACCACCACATGTATGGAAGACGTATATTTTTAACCGTGCGTCTTAAATACTTGACCTAGTGGGATCAGCCACTTGGCATAGCCAGTGCTGACAATCCTGCCGATCTAGGTACAAGAGGGTGCAAGCCACTGCACCTTGCCACTACCACCCTCTGGTGGAATGGCCCCCGATGGTTGATAGAATCTCCTGATTCTTGGCCACAATCCCCCATGCTCAACATTATCGCCGCAGAAGGTCGAAAAATCGTCACCTTTCACACATTATTGGATGATACCGACATCCTTGAAAGATTTTCATCGTTTCTAAGGGCTCTCAGAGCAGTTGCTTACATGTGCAAACGAACAACTCAAAAGCAAAGTCAAAGGTTCACATAATTTCCCATGCAACACAGTGACGTATCTAGAGTTACAAAAGGCAAAGGTCGCAGTAATCGCATATAGTCACATATTGGCATACACAAACCCAATAATAAATAAATAAACTTTATCCACTTCAAGAAAGATTTCGAAATCTGAACTCCCTTGAAGTTAGACTGTAAGTGGCAGAGATTGAAATAAAGATTGGTGGAGTCGAAGATTAGACCTAAGCGAAGAAGCTCAGTGTTTTCATTTTTAACTGTAGAGTTGACTTAAAGAGCCAAGAAGAAGTTGAGTTCTTTATGCCACCAAAACTGGCGACGAGGATAAACTAACAATTTTTGGGAAGCTAGTGAAAGCGACGGCATTAATAGTGCAAAGAAAAAAGTGTAAATATTAAAAGAATTGTGGAAAACAATAATATATTTATAGAAAAACATTAATAGAAGTATACAAAAACATTGCTAAAATACAACAAAAACATTTAAATTGTGTTAAATGCACAGCAAGAAAACCTTAAACAATATCAGCAAATAATGAGCTTTCAAAATATATAAACAAATAAAGCGTGGCTTTTACTGAAAAACATGCGTACAACGGTAGCGGTTATTTGAGTTTGGATGCAACCTATAAAGCAGCAGCAGCAGCAGTAACAGCAATTACAATAAAAGCAACAGCAGAACAAATAAGAGTAAGAAAAATACATATACATATATAAAAATATATTTAATTTTTTAAAGTAAGTAAGAAAATATAAAGCAATGTGTAAAAATTATCGCACAATAGTGTAAAATAGAAATTCAATCGCGCGTAAACAGAGTGTTGCAAAATCGAAGTCAAATAATAATGTTTCACTAAAACAGTGACTCCAAAAATGATAAAATTATTAATGTGTTTCGACTAGATTTCTTTGAACCTGTTAGATAGGCGTCTTCACTACAAGAGTAGACAGTAGCTCTCAAACTGTACAATAGCAATTAAAATACCCAGTAGGAACTTATTACATAAATCTAAGTTGAATCAAAATAAATACGAAAATTTTTTTTATATAATTTTCACTCGAAATAATTTTTTCTCAAAATGGAAGCATCCACCATACCATTTTTTCAACTCACTTTGAACTGTATTAATGGAACTGCAGAATTTGATGGACGAGATCCGAACCAATTAACAGACTTTATTAAGCAAATTGAAGACATATTACCCACAATACTAACTTTTGATGTAGGTAATCAAAAAATTTTATTCAATTTTCTGAAAGGAAGATGCGTAGGAAAAACTAGGGAAATAATTCACAGATATGGACAAGTTAGTGATTGGGAAACATTGAAACAAATACTTCTGAGCAATTTCGGGGAGAAGAGAAGTTCAGCGGAACTTATGGATGAGTTGAAAACCATCAGCCTCGACTCAACAATAGAAAATTACTATTTTAAAATAAATAAAATTAGGAATAAACTACATAATAGAATATTAGCGCATAATGATCTAAATTTCTTAACGAATAAAGTTAATAGTTTAGCACTGAAATCATTTAAGGAACATCTCCCAGAACCCACTAAAACTATGACTATAGCAAGAGACCCGGATAGTCTAGAAAAGGCATACAAAATAATATTAGAAGCTAGACATCAAGGCTTCACAGCGCTAGGGCAACAAAGGAAAGATCCTAACCCTAATAGCTATCGTAGGACTAATTTTAGCGATAACGTTAACAATAGAACATTTTCCAGACCCAACCAAAATATAAATAATATCACCACTTATAATAGTAGTTATAATAGACATAACAATTATATGCCACAAAACAGGTATAACGGTGGCTATGTCCCAAGAAACAAAAATAACAATAACAACAATTATAACGGTGGCTATATCCCAAGGAATGTAGGTAATAATTATAACAGTGGCAACGGATCAAACCAAACTAGAATGTCAAACCAGACAACAAACACAAATTATAACCAACAGGGAAATTTCAACCCACAAATAAACTTTAATCAACAAAGAGACGGGAATCAAACGCGGAATTACAACCAATCAGGAAATTATAATCGGTCCGCAATATCAAATCGCAATAAACCAGAGCCTATGGATATTGGCAATGCAAATACAAATTTTTAGTGGGATCCAAAAACAATTACCATATATAATAATAGATACACACATAAGAAAGTTATATTTCATCATTGACACTGGAGCAGAGTTTAGTTTGATCAACGAAAATGTTTGTAACCCGAAATGGAAGATGGAAGTAGATGTACAAGTCACAGCAATGGGAAGAAAAACGGAAGTTAAGAAACTTTGCAGATTCCCAATATTTAAAGAATTTAATGAAAAAGAAATTATATGTGAATTCATGGAATGTAATTTTAACAAGAACTTTGACGGACTCATTGGCAACAATATCTTAACGAAGATAAATGCGATAATAGACTACCCAAACAGAATTACAAAAACAAATAAAACAATACTGACTTTTTATCTAACAAAAGAAGAAGAAATATATAACGAAATGAGCTATAAAGACAATGAGGTGGAAATCTTCTGTAATGACATATAAGATAAATGTGTCACAGAATTCGTTGACGGTATAGACAAAAATAGACTTATAAATATACTAAAAAGATGTAAAAGCGTATTTTACAACGAAGATGATAATTTAACATTTACAAGTTCAACAAAACATAGAATAATAACCAAAAATGATATTCTGGTTAACTCTAAAATCTACCGATACCCAGAAATACACAAATCAGAAATAGATAAACAAATAGATCAAATGTTAACCCAAGGTATATTCAGAGCCTCTTCTAGACGTTGCAACAGCCCTATTTGGCTGGTACCGAAGAAACTGGACGCAACCAATGAACAAAGATGTCGTCTTGTGATCGACTACAGGAAGTTAAACAGCGTAACTACAGAAGACAGATTTTCAATTCCAAATATAGATGATATATTTGACAAATTGGGAAGATGCCAATATTTTTTCACTCGACTTAGCCAAAGGTTTTCATCAAATTGAAATGGACGAACGCGACATACACAAAACAGCTTTCTCCACTGCAAATGGACATTATGAATTTCTAAGAATGCCCTTCGGATTGCGAAATGCACCGGCAACGTTAAAGGTTAATGAACGATATATTAAAAGAATATTTCGCAAAATTTGCATTGTGTACATGGACGATATTCTAGTATTTTCTACAAGCGTAGAAAGAGCACCTAGAATCATTGAGCAAAATTTAATGAGAATAAAAGAAAAAAATCTAAAGATCCAATTAAATAAATGCGATTTCCTAAGACAAGAAACAAAATTCCTAGGTCACTTGATTACAAAAGATGGTATTAAACCAAACCCTCAAAAAGTGGAAGCAATAGAAAAGAAAAGTTAAGGAAATAAAAGCATTTTTAGGTATTACGGGATACTATAGGAGATTTATTAAAGATTACTCTAAAATAGCATACCATTTAATAAAATATTTAAAAAAAGGCTCAAAAATAAACATTAATGACCAAAATTACAAAGATTCTTTCTTTAAATTAAAAATGTTGATAAAAAATTACTCCATTTGAATCCACCCAGATTTCACAAAAATTTTTACTCTTGTGACAGATGCGAGTAATTTTGCTCTAAGGAGCCGCCCTTATGCAAAATAACAATAGCCATAGTGTGGGCCACCAAATATTTTCCATATATTTTTGGTCGCAGATTCACCATTAAAACAGATCATCGCCCACTGGTTTGGTTAAATAATATAAAGAAACCTAATTCAAAATTAGAAAGGTGGAAAATTAAACTTAATGAATTTGATTTCGACATTTTATACATTAAAAGTAAAGAAAATGTAAATTGCAGATGGTCTAAGCAAACTAAATTATGAAAATATTAATATGGTAGAATTAAATTTAAATGAAATAATCAATGATGACGACATAGATACTGTACATAGTGCAGAAACGGATAGTATATATCGGGTGATTTTTTAAGAGCTTGATAACTTTTTTTTAAAAAAAAACGCATAAAATTTGCAAAATCTCATCGGTTCTTTATTTGAAACGTTAGATTGGTTCATGACATTTACTTTTTGAAGATAATTTCATTTAAATGTTGACTGCGGCTGCGTCTTAGGTGGTCCATTCGGAAAGTCCAATTTTGGGCAACTTTTTCGAGCATTTCGGCCGGAATAGCCCGAATTTCTTCGGAAATGTTGTCTTCCAAAGCTGGAATAGTTGCTGGCTTATTTCTGTAGACTTTAGACTTGACGTAGCCCCACAAAAAATAGTCTAAAGGCGTTAAATCGCATGATCTTGGTGGCCAACTTACGGGTCCATTTCTTGAGATGAATTGTTCTCCGAAGTTTTCCCTCAAAATGGCCATAGAATCGCGAGCTGTGTGGCATGTAGCGCCATCTTGTTGAAACCACATGTCAACCAAGTTCAGTTCTTCCATTTTTGGCAACAAAAAGTTTGTTAGCATCGAACGATAGCGATCGCCATTCACCGTAACGTTGCGTCCAACAGCATCTTTGAAAAAATACGGTCCAATGATTCCACCAGCGTACAAACCACACCAAACAGTGCATTTTTCGGGATGCATGGGCAGTTGGCCACCAAGATCATGCGATTTAACGCCTTTAGACTATTTTTTGTGGGGCTACGTCAAGTCTAAAGTCTACAGAAATAAGCCAGCAACTATTCCAGCTTTGGAAGACAACATTTCCGAAGAAATTCGGGCTATTCCGGCCGAAATGCTCGAAAAAGTTGCCCAAAATTGGACTTTCCGAATGGACTACCTAAGACGCAGCCGCGGTCAACATTTAAATGAAATTATCTTCAAAAAGTAAATGTCATGAACCAATCTAACGTTTCAAATAAAGAACCGATGAGATTTTGCAAATTTTATGCGTTTTTTTTTAAAAAAAAGTTATCAAGCTCTTAAAAAATCACCCGATATATACTATCCGTTTCTGCACTATGTACAGTATCTATGTCGTCATCATTGATTATTTCATTTAAATTTAATTCTACCATATTAATATTTTCATAATTTAGTTTGCTTAGACCATCTGCAATTACATTTTCTTTACTTTTAATGTATAAAATGTCGAAATCAATTTTCCACCTTTCTAATTTTGAATTAGGTTTCTTTATATTATTTAACCAAACCAGTGGGCGATGATCTGTTTTAATGGTGAATCTGCGACCAAAAAAATATGGGCGAAAATATTTAGTGGCCCACACTATGGCTATTGTTATTTTGCATAAGGGCGGCTCCTAGAGCAAAATTACTCGCATCTGTCACAAGAGTAAAAATTTTTTGTGAAATCTGGGTGGATTCAAATGGAGTAATTTTTTATCAACATTTTTAATTTAAAGAAAGAATCTTTGTAATTTTGGTCATTATTGTTTATTTTTGAGCCTTTTTTTAAATATTTTATTAAATGGTATGCTATTTTAGAGTAATCTTTAATAAATCTCCTATAGTATCCCGTAATACCTAAAAATGCTTTTATTTCCTTAACTTTTCTTTTCTATTGCTTCCACTTTTTGAGGGTTTGGTTTAATACCATCTTTTGTAATCAAGTGACCTAGGAATTTTGTTTCTTGTCTTAGGAAATCGCATTTATTTAATTGGATCTTTAGATTTTTTTCTTTTATTCTCATTAAAATTTTGCTCAATGATTCTAGGTGCTCTTCTACGTTTGTAGAAAATACTAGAATATCGTCCATGTACACAATGCAAATTTTGCGAAATATTCTTTTAATATATCGTTCATTAACCTTTAACGTTGCCGGTGCATTTCGCAATCCGAAGGGCATTCTTAGAAATTCATAATGTCCATTTGCAGTGGAGAAAGCTGTTTTGTGTATGTCGCGTTCGTCCATTTCAATTTGATGAAAACCTTTGGCTAAGTCGAGAGTGAAAAAATATTGGCATCTTCCCAATTTGTCAAATATATCATCTATATTTGGAACTGAAAATCTGTCTTCTGTAGTTACGCTGTTTAACTTCCTGTAGTCGATCACAAGACGACATCTTTGTTCATTGGTTGCGTCCAGTTTCTTCGGTACCAGCCAAATAGGGCTGTTGCAACGTCTAGAAGAGGCTCTGAATATACCTTGGGTTAACATTTGATCTATTTGTTTATCTATTTCTGATTTGTGTATTTCTGGGTATCGGTAGATTTTAGAGTTAACCAGAATATCATTTTTGGTTATTATTCTATGTTTTGTTGAACTTGTAAATGTTAAATTATCATCTTCGTTGTAAAATACGCTTTTACATCTTTTTAGTATATTTATAAGTCTATTTTTGTCTATACCGTCAACGAATTCTGTGACACATTTATCTTATATGTCATTACAGAAGATTTCCACCTCATTGTCTTTATAGCTCATTTCGTTATATATTTCTTCTTCTTTTGTTAGATAAAAAGTCAGTATTGTTTTATTTGTTTTTGTAATTCTGTTTGGGTAGTCTATTATCGCATTTATCTTCGTTAAGATATTGTTGCCAATGAGTCCGTCAAAGTTCTTGTTAAAATTACATTCCATGAATTCACATATAATTTCTTTTTCATTAAATTCTTTAAATATTGGGAATCTGCAAAGTTTCTTAACTTCCGTTTTTCTTCCCATTGCTGTGACTTGTACATCTACTTCCATCTTCCATTTCGGGTTACAAACATTTTCGTTGATCAAACTAAACTCTGCTCCAGTGTCAATGATGAAATATAACTTTCTTATGTGTGTATCTATTATTATATATGGTAATTGTTTTTGGATCCCACTAAAAATTTGTATTTGCATTGCCAATATCCATAGGCTCTGGTTTATTGCGATTTGATATTGCGGACCGATTATAATTTCCTGATTGGTTGTAATTCCGCGTTTGATTCCCGTCTCTTTGTTGATTAAAGTTTATTTGTGGGTTGAAATTTCCCTGTTGGTTATAATTTGTGTTTGTTGTCTGGTTTGACATTCTAGTTTGGTTTGATCCGTTGCCACTGTTATAATTATTACCTACATTCCTTGGGATATAGCCACCGTTATAATTGTTGTTATTGTTATTTTTGTTTCTTGGGACATAGCCACCGTTATACCTGTTTTGTGGCATATAATTGTTATGTCTATTATAACTACTATTATAAGTGGTGATATTATTTATATTTTGGTTGGGTCTGGAAAATGTTCTATTGTTAACGTTATCGCTAAAATTAGTCCTACGATAGCTATTAGGGTTAGGATCTTTCCTTTGTTGCCCTAGCGCTGTGAAGCCTTGATGTCTAGCTTCTAATATTATTTTGTATGCCTTTTCTAGACT
>NW_024395977.1:30873298-30905290 GCF_016617805.1 Bactrocera tryoni
TATCTCGTCCTGCGCATAGTTGCGCCGCATGCTGCAACTAGTTCCTTCTGCACAGCGGTATCTACATATGTGACAATACACGTATGTACAAATTTTTAAGCATGTTATGAAAAACTTTTTATGTTATATTTAAGTTTTACCCGATGTCGATATATATGCCGGTATATTTTTCAGCGGATTTAATATATATGTACATATATATATGTATATAAATAATTTTATTTTTTATATGTATTTTGTGTCCATAATTCTTATGGGGTATACCTACGGATAGAGCGGATCTCTTGTGATTGTCTTATGTGCTAATGAGAGCTCGTTTAGAGATCACTGCACTTTGTATATATGTATGTATATGTATGCATGTATAACGTTTTTATATACAATTCTGCTTGTTTTTGTCGGTCAAAGAACAAGGGTTATTGCGGGATATTTGCCAATGTGGACTTTGAAGCGATATTTACATATCGTAACTGTGGTGAATATTTGTATTAAACCGCGAAATTTTTTTTTGTTTCGCCTTAACAGTGATTTACACACTCCATTAATATAGCATGCTAATCGTGTGTCGTATGTCCCTATGTATATATACATATATGAATATACGTATTCGCAATATTTCTGCCGTGATAACAAAAAAGAGCGTCAGTATTTTTACCGTCTACACTTATGTTCACGGCTTTTATATATGTATGTATGTAAAATATATACATATAATATGTATGTACGTGTATATATGTATATAAATGCAAGTGGAAACAGAATATATGTACGTTTGTATTTTGTTCTTTATCTTTCTTTTATTTTTATTTTTCGCTTTAGAGTGTAGCTTTGTGATAACTCGGCCTTAGCTTACGTATGATTTAGCAATCTTGCTTACTGCTTTAAGAAGCAGAAGTGGTATTGCGGGAAAATAGTGCAAGTGGTTACTTGAATATGTATTGTTTTTTTTTTTATTATGTGTGTATATATATGTACACAAATGAAACACCGCAAGAAAAGGCAGCAATAGTATTTTAATAATGTGATTTGTCCGATTTTTATCGTTTTTTTTTGTTTTTGAATATCGGTTATTTTCCGCTTTCTCCGTTAAGGTGTTGGAAAATAAGGAAATAAGAATACCGATATTATTTGTTTTTTCGTTTTGTTAAACCGCTGGTACCTGTTTTTTTAACTGTTAAAACATACATACTTATATTTTAATAAAAAATGAAAACGATGCACTTTGACTCGCTTCAAGGGGTCTTTTTTTGTGCTTATTTGTGTGGGGACAAGTAGCGGTGTATCTACTTTTTTTTCGTTTTTGGGGTCAGTGGCCTCCTTTATTCGTGACGGTCCGCTCCTCCTTGTTGTTTGTTTTTTATCCTGTGCAATTTTCCCTTGTTGGTGTATGCAGGTCTCTGCGATGTCTAGCTGTGTTGTGTTGCTCCCGTTTGAAATTGTTGTTTTTATTTTATATAGTTTTAATTTCGCGCCCGTTTTATTTATTTCTTTTTATTTTTCTTCGGCGTCACTGCACTTGTCGTATGTATGTATGTGTTAATAATAATTTTCTAGTGTCACACTCCACTCTGCCCACTCTTCACTCTTTTTGTAGATTTTAATTTCCTTTTTATTTATTTTTTTTTTTATTTCGGTGGTTTTGGACTCACTGCACTGCCCTTATGTCTCTATGTTCATTTTAAACACTTTCAGACACTTTTCTGTGTTGTTGGTTAAGTCACTCCACTTCAATGTATTTTGGATGCTTTTTTCGGACAGTTAACAGTCCGCTCATTTTTTTTTTCTTTTTTTTTCGCAACGCTTTAGATTTGTATTTTATTTGTATTGATTGACAGTAGACACTTCACCTTTTTTTTTGTTGATGCACCACACCTCACGTTTTCTTTTTTTTTCGTGTATTTCTTTAGTAAGATTTGATTTTATTTAATTCTTATTATTATTTTTTTTTATTTTTATTTTATTCTACTGTGTTAACTTGTTAACCACTGGTGCCGTCCGGTACGGCTTCGAAGGACCATGAATATTCTATTAGTCTTCCCGGCACTCACCTTATATTGAAAAAAATTCGCAACGAAAAACGAAATAAAAAATGGAGCAGGTCTGCGGTGTACCGTATCGAAAACCAAAAAGAGGCTGGTGCGTTGTCCGTCGGTCCCTTTAGTTCTTTTTTTGTATAGTGTCCTCGTGTATGTTGAATTTGTGATGTTGTGGTATTTGTGTGCGTGAGATGTGGAATGCAATGATGATGTGGTGTGGAATGAAGTATGGTGTATGTAATGTGTGTGGTGTGGAAGTGTAATATTGCGATGGGGGTCTAAGACTCACTTAGCCACCCGGTAACAATTTGCAGTAAACTTCTTAGTGCAAATAAAATAAAGCGAAGTCACAAGACCTGTGCGCGGCTTCAAATGTTTTGAACCCAAGCACTAAAATGATAAAAACTGCTTTAGGGCACAGAAGAGGCGTACGTACTACTCAGCGGACAGTACAAACCTCCAAGTGGTGACAGTAACTGAATAAAGAGAAAAGCTCAAAATAAAAGCATTCACTAGAATTATAGGCACTTGAGATTGCTCGCATTTACATTAACATCACTAATGGTGGTCTGATAAATAGCATAACCTTTCAAAGCAACTGCAATTTGGTTGAAGTTTTGGAATTCACTATAATGATTTTTAGCTCAACTAGACAAAACAAATTTCGGTTGAAGTATGGTCAACCTTCGTCTTTTTTCTTAGAAAACTTCAGCTGCTAACATGTAATTGTAGTAAAAAATTAAGGAGTTTATTTAAGAAATTAATATCTTTTTCTTATTTTTACAAAATGGAAAACGAAAATAACTTATGAATTTGCAGTAAACATTATTTAAAAGCCATAAACATACTGTCATTTCTAATTGAATAGGGAATCCTAAAGTTAAACGAGTAAAAACTATCCATATTTAACCACATCGATATATTAGCATGTTTAAAGAAGCGAATAGCTGTTACGTTTAGTGCTTTTAAGTGTTAGGAATACGACCTTATTTATGAAAATTTGGAATGTATTTTTTTCTTGTCTTTAAGATAATTGCATATATAATATTTTCATATATGTATATTGGAAATAATCATTCGAAATAGAAATTTAGTTTTCCAGTCATGTTAAGGGTTTGCGCTCTTTTTTCACACATGTTAACGTCACGTGATCCTTACTCTCAGGCTCCTTACCGAAAATACACGACAAATTATGCGGAAAGTTTTAAGGTCTTACTAAACTTTAAACGTGGAGATATCGAAAATTGCCGTCTACAAAATTCCATATTTTATTCACTGAAAATCTCGCTTTCGCCAATACCCAGATATCGGTGCAGTGGATGGATGTTAATAAGAGAGTACAGCATCTACCCCCAAGTTTTTTTTTTTTCTCAAAATGAACTCAGTGATTTCATGCGGAGAGATAAAGCAAATTGTTAAAGTGTTGGACGTAAACAGTTATTGTTTTAGTGACATCACACTACCAACACAGAGGCGAAATTTTGTGAGTGACTATGTTTGTTACTTCTTCAGGACTAAACAGTTGGAGCGATTTTAATTAAAATTGGTAATGAAGTTAGCTGACACCCTAAACACAGCGAGAAAATATCTTACTCCCATGAGAAAATTGATGAAAATGAAATCGCAGATAACTAAGATCGCAGATAAATAAGAACTTTGTTTAATTTTTCAAATAAAACACGATACTTAAAATGACGGCCAAATCCTACGCACTCTCTTCGACAATATTGAAGAGTACAGTAGGCATGTTTCTAATTTCTATTCCTATGTACATTCTTCGACAATATTGAAGAGTACAATAGGTATGTTTCAATTTCAATATAAACCTACGAGTCGTCAGTCGTGAAGTCTTGGTCTCGATTTACAGAGTGGCGATTGTCCTGGAAAACCTGGAAATGTCAGGGAATTTGAAATTTCTGGAACAGTCAGTGAAAAGTCAAGGAATTCTAACTTGGGTTAGGGAAATTTATAATTTATTTTTTTATTATGTCTACAGCATTTTAAAAACTGACTATATGGAGAATTAATAATAAAAATGAAGTTTAACTTCTAACTAATTGATAGTAGTAGTCATTATTTGATTTTCAAGAGTTATAAACATTTGATCGAAAGAAACTGATCTTTTATGGATAGTTGGAAATCTGAGAAAAAATATAAACTAATTGATAGTTCCAAATTCTTACTCAATTCCGGGTATTAGGTGTAAATTATAGCAAACAAAAATTATTTTTAAAATAAATAATTTACAATTATAACGAATTTTTGAATCACAATTATTTTTTGTAGGCTCTGGAATTTTATTTTCGGTCAGGGAAAAATCAGGGGATTTCGGAATTAGTGTTCAGTTGACACTCTGGTTTATCGTTACACGAAACGCACTCAACAGTGACCTATTTTGCTGTAAACCTCTCAAACGGCGAGCGTATGTATTTTACAGAGGCAAAACTGCAAGACCGAGTTGCAACACCGCCTATTACCACACTCTCCGCATTTTTCCGTCTGTGCCCAAAAGACGAGTTTGTTCAGACGTTATTCTATGTAATATCGCCAAAGGCTTCCATGTGGAATGTGTCACGAAAAGAATGGAAAAATCGAGTGCAGGGGACACCCATCGTCGGTTGGCCTGGTGTGAAAGCCTAAGATACCTTGAGTAGTATGTTTATCGTACACTTCTTCTTCTTCTTAATTGGCGTAGACACCGCTTACGCGATTATAGCCGAGTTAACAACAGCGCGCCAGTCGTTTCTTCTTTTCGCTACGTGGCGCCAATTGGATATTCCAAGCGAAGACAGGTCCTTCTCCACTTGGTCTTTCCAACGGAGTGGAGGTCTTCCTCTTCCTCTGCTTCCCCCGGCGGGTACTGCGTCGAATACTTTCAGAGCTGGAGTGTTTTCGTCCATTCGGACAACATGACCTAGCCAGCGTAGCCGCTGTCTTTTAATTCGCTGAACTATGTCGATATCGTCGTATATCTCGTACAGCTCATCGTTCCATCGAATGCGGTATTCGCCGTGGCTAACGCGCAAAGGACCATAAATCTTTCGCAGAACTTTTCTCTCGAAAACTCGCAACGTCGACTCATCCGTTGTTGTCATCGTCCAAGACTCTGCACCATACAGCAGAACGGGAATTATGAGTGACTTATATAGTTTGGATTTTGTTTGTCGAGAGAGGACTTTGCTTATCAATTGCCTACTCAGTCCGAAGTAACACCTGTTGGCAAGAGTTATTCTGCGTTGGATTTCTAGGCTGACATTGTTGGTGGTGTTTACCCTGGTTCCTAGATAGACGAAATTATTTACAACTTCAAAAGTTATGACTTCCAACAGTGACGTGAGAGCCAAGTCGCGAGTGCGATGACTGTTTGTTTGATGACAGGAGATCCATTTGCTTGGCTTCTTTGTCCAACCTGGAAAAAGTAGAACTAACGGCGCGGGTGTTGAGGCCGATGATATCAATATCATGAAGAAGTTGCTAAACGTCAGTTTACACAGCTGTTTTAGTTTTGCGGGTATACCAAATTCAGACATCGCGGCATAAAGGCAGCTCCTTTTCGTGCTGTCGAAAGCAGCTTTGAAATCGACGAAGAGGTGGAGTGTGTCGATTCTCCTTTCACGGGTCTTTTCCAAGATTTGGCGCATGGTGAATACCTGGTCGGTTGTTGATTTTCCAGGTCTAAAGCCACACTGATAAGGTCCAATCAGTTTGTTGACGGTGGGCTTTAATCTTTTCAGCACAATACGCTCGATAGAACCTTTATATGCGATGTTGAGGAGGCTAACCCGCTTCGGTAGTTGGCGCAGATTGTGGGGTCTCCTTTTTTATGGATTGGGCATAGCACACTGCCAGAATTCCAATCGTGGGGCATGCTGTCGTCCGACCATATTTTTTACAAAAGAAGCTGAAGCATGCTCCTTATCAGTTCTTCGCCGCCGTGTTTGAATAGCTCGGCCGGCAATCCATCGGCCCCTGCCGCTTTGTTGTTCTTCAGGCGGGCAATTGCTATTCGAACTTCTTCATGGTCGGGTAATGGAACGTTTGCTCCATTGTCGTCGATTGGGGAATCGGGTTCGCCTTCTCCTGGCGTTGTGCGTTCACTGCCATTTAGCAGGCTGGAGAAGTGTTCCCTCCATAATTTAAATATGCTCTGGGCATCGGTGACTAGATCACCTTTGGGGGTTCTACAAGAGTATGCTCCGGTCTTGAAACCTTCTGTAAGCCGCCGCATTTTTTTGTAGAATTTTCGAGCATTACCCCTGTCGGCCAGCTTATCAAGCTCTTCATACTCACGCATTTCGGCCTCCTTCTTTTTCTGTCTACAAATGCGTCTCACTTCCCTCTTCAACACTCGGTATTTATCCTATCCCGCACGTGTTGTGGTCGATCGTAACGTTACGAGGTAGGCGGCCTGTTTTCTCTCCGCTGCGACACGGCACTCTTCGTCGTACCAGCTGTTCTTTTGCCCTTTCCGAAAACCAATGGTTTCGGTTGCAGCTGTACGTAAGGAGTTTGAAATGCCGTCCCACAGTTCCCTTATACCGAGTTGTTGACGAGTGCTCTCAGAGAGCAGGAGTGCAAGCCGAGTAGAGAATCGTTCAGCTGTCTGTTGTAATTGCAGCTTCTCGACGTCGAACCTTCCTTGTGTTTGTTGGCGTGCGTTTTTTGCTGCACAGAGGCGGGTGCGAATCTTAGCTGCAACAAGATAGTGGTCCGAGTCGATGTTAGGACCTCGGAGCGCACGCACATCTAAAACACTGGAGACGTGTCTTCCGTCTATCACAACATGATCGATCTGGTTGGTAGTTTTTCGATCCGGAGACAGCCAGGTAGCTTGATGAATCTTTTTTTGCTGGAATCTAGTACTACAGATAACCATATTTCGGGCCCCGGCGAAGTCGATCAGCCTCAACTCATTTGGGGATGTTTCATCGTGGAGGCTGAATTTACCGACCGTAGTGCCAAAGATACTTTTTTTACCCACCCTGACGTTAAAGTCGCTAAGTACGATTTTGACATCGTGGCAGTTCTCATAGGTACGCTCCAAGCGCTCATAGAAGGCATCTTTGGTCACATTGTCCTTCTCTTCCATCAGGTCTTGGGCGCAAATGAGTGATATGTTGAAGAACTCCGCTTTGATGCGGATTGTGGCTAGACGTTCATCCACCGAAGTGAATGATAGTACTCGGCGGTGGAGTCTCTCTCCCACCGCGAATCCCGCACCAAACTTGCGCTCCTTTATCTGTCTGAGCTGCTTGAGTCATATGTAAAAGAATCGTTTCTGCCCACCCTCAAGTGAATGGCGATCAGAGAACTTTCCTGACTTTCATGATCTTCTACTCATGACTCCATCGTCTACACATGACTATCCTCCAACTTACATATTGGCCGATATATACGGTACAAAGTCCGCCGAAGTTTGAAAATATTTATATTAAATATATGGGGGTTAAATGAAGTATTTGTCCGATTCAATCCATTTTTGAGAGAAGGATTATCCGTTAATTTCAGTTATACAAGTATCGGGTGATTTTTTAAGAGCTTGATAACTTTTTTTAAAAAAAAAACGCATAAAATTTGCAAAATCTCATCGGTTCTTTATTTGAAACGTTAGATTGGTTCATGACATTTACTTTTTGAAGATAATTTCATTTAAATGTTGACCGCGGCTGCGTCTTAGGTGGTCCATTCGGAAAGTCCAATTTTGGGCAACTTTTTCGAGCATTTCGGCCGGAATATTTTATCGACAAATTTTGTTCAGCGATGAGGCATTTAATGAAAACGCTTATGTTAATATGAATTGTGACATTTTTCAGTTTGGTCCTTTTACCAAAATATTCAAATAATTGAGGTTTTTTTATGTAATTGTTTTAATAAATTTTAAAAATCTAAGTTACCTCTGGAAATGTATTAAAATCATAATACTCACTTTAGAAAGAGAACACATAGTATTTTCAAAAAAAATAAAAAATTATCAAATTAAAATATATGTGCATGGTATTATTAATTAAGAGTGGCTAAGCACACAAATAAAATACAAACGCTAATAGGTGTGTGCTGAGCGCTCATTTGGGCATATACATACTTATGTTTGAAGAAACAGTGATTCATAAACTGAAGTTATTATTGAAAGTACTTTTCAAAGGAACTTTGTTTAAAGAAATATCCTGGTTTGAAACTTTTTGCTTAGAAAATTATGTCTATGTTTGGAAGCACCTACTCTTGTGAACAATTTTTTTAATAATGAAATTAAACAAACATAAAATAAGAAGTAGGTTATCTGATTTTATAGAATTTATTACTTCAAACAAACTAAATTAAATGCTGTTATAAAGGCATGTTAAAAAAATTATTACTAAAATAAAATATTTATTATACTTTTTATTATTTGTCTTACATTTTATAAATTTATTCTAGTGAAAAAGAAACTTAAAATGGTTAGGCAATTTTACAATTGTTTCTCACAACTCTCTCTTCATGTTTGCCCGCGATGATCCCCTCATCTAGCCTTCAAAATGTGAACGCGTGCCCAATGGTGCAAAATGTCCCTGAGGGCTAATATGCCCACCTCTGGTCTGCTCGATAGTCATCGATTGGGGAGTCGGGTTCACCATCTCCTGGTGTTATGCTTTCACTGCCATTCAGTGAATTGGAAAAGTGTGTTCTAATTTTTTACAATGTTTATTTGTTAAATTTTGCAGGTGATAAATATTAAATAAAAATCCAAAAGTTTTGAGTAACTTGTTTAAACTGATCATATTATTCACCAATGGAAGAAAATATCAATAAAGGCAAAATACATTGAAATTTATTTAAAAATTTGCTTTATGTGCGAATTATCTTCCTCTCATAATTGAACTGACTTTTCTATTTCACCAAGGCAACAGGTGCAGTTTCTGATCGAAAGTACATATACATACATACATATGTATATTGGGTAGTCGAAAAAGTCTTTTCGTATTTTGTCAATAGATGTCGTTGCAGTCGTATATTTCCAGTGCTACCAATCACATTGTGTCATACCATATAGTTTTGGAAAGGTGAGCTTCATTCAAAAATAAATTCGGTAAAGTTGAAAAAAAGTTACAGCTGTTCAAAAATCAGTTAAAAAAAGAAATTCGCTAAATTTAGAAATTTTTGTATTAAAAAGGGAAGCATACTACGCCAATGAAATTTGTGAAGTTTACGGAGACGATGCTGTAACAGCACGTGTAGCACAACAATCGCTCGCTTCCGTTCTGGAAATTTCGAAATTTGGATTTACACTGATGAGATAATGTCTCTAACGGAAAAATGTAGTCGACCAAAATGGTATATATTTGTTTATTTATTTATTAGTATAAATATAAAAAAATTAGTTGAAGATTGATTATAAATACGAAGACTTTTTGGACTACACAATATATAAATATGAGATATTTTGTGTGCAAATCAACGGAATACTCACAGTCAACGCATGGCAACGTACACGATATAATTACAACCATTAAGTGCAATTATTAAAAATTTTTATAATACTCCTGTTGCTTTATAAGTTGTATTATAATATAATGAAATAGATACAATAACTTTTATATTTTTTATAAAAGAAACACGTTTTCGTTAAGTGCACGCGGAACCTACAAACTAAAACACGGAAAGACGTGAAAATTGGCACAGGTATGCTTTTGCATTATATGTAACTATATATTTATAACTCAAGAACAGCTTAACCGATTTGGCTAAAAATTGGTAAGGCGGTAGCATAGAACTATGACAAGGACATAGGGTACTTTTTTTTGTTTTATATTAAAAGCCAAAACAATTCATATATAAAATTTATATTTCAAAACATAAGCATGAGTTGAATGTTCATGAAAGAATTATTTGAATATTTGTTTACTTAAAAAACACCAAACAAAATTTCAGTAATATTTGTTTATGAATTATACTGATTACTGTTCGTGAACCAGGCGGTTTGTGGACACACAACGAACGAACGAACAGATTTTCATTACAAATCAAATAGAACATATAATATAAAAAAGTTTAAGAAAAAGTTCTATCATAATTTGAGATTAGCGCATAATATCCTTGACAACAACGCCCAGTTCCAAATAACACGCGAGCGGAGCGCTGCGGCAGTTCAAGGTCATCGTACGCATGCAGTCTTTGGTAACCCATCTGAGCAGTGCTGTGTAGAACTACTCACACTGGTTGGGGGGACTGAAACACTTGGTGATTTAAGCCACTGCATCACCTCAAGGTGCCTGCCAATCCTAATAATCTTCTACCACATTCATGGTAATTCCTTTTATTTAAATGTGAGGCAAACATAAAAATGAACTATGCAACACGCTCTGAGTGTCGCGTAGCCGAGCCTTATTTGTATATTTTTTTGAAATAAATTTTTTGAATATATTTAAAAAATTTGATTTCATCTTTTGGTAAGTAATTTGCAAATAATTATACAAATATACATAATATAATATAAATATTTTAGAAAATGGAGTATGACTAAAAAATCGATTTAATTAAAGATATTGTGAAATGTATGGAGGAAGCCACACAAATTGATTCAGACGATAGTGAAAAGGGTGATATATGTGAAGGTCTATTATATAATCTTTGTTTTAATTTTGAATTGTAAATAAAATGTATTTCTTAATTGACAGAACTGATTAATATATGTGATAGAGTGGCCCAATTACCTATAAGGAAAAAGAAACGACAATGGGTTAAAGTATGGAGAACAACCAAGACGCAAACAGGTTCACATTCATTTTTAATGATGGAACTACTGCACATTGATGTAAATGGACACAAAAATTATCTAAGAATGTCAGAGACGCAGTATAATTTCATATTATCTGCAATACAGGACGACGTAATGAAGCAAGATACTGTGATGCGAGCTGCGATTTCTGCAACGGAAAAGCTGTCACTGATCCTCCGTTTTAAATCGAAAATCGTTTCAAAGCTTAAATTTTACCGACAATTTCGGCATAAGATTTGTTAGAAAAGCGAAAATCATTACACGTCGTATATGGGAGTTTTTGTAGTATCGACCCGATTTTATCTATTAACTATTACTATGACATTGAAGAATGTTCCCTGGATTTCATTAAAGTACCTCACATACAAATCTCATGGAGTAAAGTCAGCCAGATGTTCGAAAATCCTGATATGTGTTAGTTATATGAGGGCTGGACAAGTTTTCGCCTAATTTTATCTATTTTAAGCAAACAAATTTGCTGTCATGTGTAAAATATGTTTTGTAATTTTCATTGAAATAACTCAAATGATGGCCCATATATCCAGCATAAAGTCTCTTGGAAGTTCGAAATGCCACGTACTAAATTTAGTCGAAATCGGTGGGTCGAGTCCTGAGATATGTGATTTCACCAAAAAATAAGCGGTGCTACGCTTATCGTCCAATTTTCATACCGGCTCCCATAAAGCTCTGTGATACCATCTCGGAGGTAAAATTTAGTGTATATGGGGTAATCATTTATTGATTTATTGCGCTTTCAGTAATTTTGAACAGTATTTATGTATATGGGGAGAGAGCGGGGTTTTTCCTTCGACCTCATAAATTTTTCACACTGTCGGTAAAAGATCTTATAAGATTTGCGCCGAGTTGTAGCTTCAGCAGATTAGGAGATGTGTTTATTAAACTTTTTTAAAATGCTTGTCTCATAGATACCCTTGCTACTGCGATCCCCTTGGCCAAATTAGAGTTTTATATCTTAATTTAGTGAGTAGTTATGGCACTTTATAGGTTTTCGGTTACTGGAGATTTGTAAGCGTGGCAGTGGTCCGAATACGCTCATATACTGGTAACTCGCAATTTTCTTTGTACTAAGGATCTCGCATACTAAGTTTTATTAAGATATCTCAATTTTTACTCAAGTTACATCTTAAGGATTTCCACTTTTCTCATCATCCTGATCATTTCTCTGTATATCTAAAACTACATATCGTCACCTGAAATGCAAAATAACGTAACATTTTCGGAAATTTATAGTGGCATGAATGAAACCCGAAATAAAATGGAACATGAGGGAAACAAAATTTTAATATTGGTTAAAACGGGTTTATATCCGACCGCAGAATCTGAAAATGTTGAACATATGTAATATTATGTATATAATTTGAAGTAGTGAAGCGTAATCAATAAGACACTCAATTTCGATTTTTTTGATGATTTTTATTTTGCATTTTAGGTGACGATATATACATACATATGTTTATCGCTTGGTTTTAGGTGATATATGCAACCGTTAGATGAACAAAACTATTATACTCTTTAGCAACAGGTTGCAAGAGTATAAAAATGTATACTTGTATATGGAAGAACCTTTACTAAATAGAGTCAGCTGGTTTGAATATAATGACCATATTATTAACAGGTGTTTACGCTACTTCGTTGCCTTTCCTTTTTTCTCAGATCCTGTATAGCAATTTCGGACCAATTTTTCAGGTTATTTCACATGATTTTGCGTTGTAACATGTAGTGCACAATATTCTCAGGAGTCACACGTTCGATGATTGTAATTTGTAAATCCTTTCTTTTTGCTTCGAGTTTCGGACAGTAAAAAAAAATATGATGCGCGTTTTCGCTGCCATTTCTGCAGAATGAACATTCTGATTCGTTATCGTGACCATATTTATAGAGGTACTGTCGGAAGCATCCGTGTCCGGTCAGGAATTGCGTCAGGTAGTAATCAGAATTGCCGTTCTTTCTCTCCACCCATGTTTCAACCTTTCTGATTAGCTGCTATGTCCTAGCGTCTGCCACTCACATATACTTTCCTCCCGTTCTTTATTTCGCTCTGATGTTGTAAGACGCCTCCCAACGCTTCTTGATTTCTCGCAGACTCTTTCGATCTCTAATGCCATTATGTCCGACGGTGTGATACCCGCAATGACTCCAGCGCCTCGTGCGAAACCGTGCGAAATCCACAAATAACTCTTATTGCCTTAAGCCGAGTCAAAGATCTTGCTTTCTTTACGTATGTTTTATTTTGCATTGCTGGTCCCCATATGGGCGCCGCGTACATTAGCACCGACTGACTCACCTTAGCCAAGAGTGCTCGCTTGCTCTGGCTTGGTCCTCCAATATTAGCCATAATCCTCGATGGGGCCACCGTTATTCGCGTCGCTTTTGCACATGATTTTTCAATATGCGTGCAATAGTTAAGCCGCATGTCTATTACAACGCCTAGGTATTTTAGCGACTGCTGAGTCGTTATACTATAGCCATCAATGTTAAAAGTAGAATTTTCTACTTGTTTTCTGCTGGTAATCAGCATTGCTTCCATTTTTTGGGCTGCTATTTGGAACTTTTTCGCAGTGAACCAGCCCTTTATTCTTAAAGCGGTGTCTTCACCTAGGCTTTCTACCTGACTGATTTCTTTTCATACCACCGTTACCGCAATGTCATCGGCGTACCCGATAATGTGGACCCCTGCGTCATAAAACACATTCCACAGCAGTGGACCCAGAACTGAGCCTGGTGGTACCCCTTACTTTTTTGGTCCTTCGTCGGTATCATAGAGTAACAGTCAATTCGAGAGCGCTCATTATATATGGAATTGAACGCATTTTTAACGTCAAACGATACGATAGCGCAGTATTATTTTGCACCATACATCCATCTCGTCCCTTCGATTGCCTTGCTTGCCACATTTGTCACTTTTGCGATCGCATCAATGGTTGATCTATGCTTACGAAAACCAAATTGGCTTTCGGCGAGTGCTGGATACCCTTGCTAAAGATACTTCTCCAGTCGTACGCATATTATTCTCTCCAAAATTTGTCCAAGCGTGTCCAGCATGCAGAGAGGACGGTACGAACTTGGTTCTCCAGCCTGTTTATTTGGTTTCTGCAAAAATACTAATCGTTGTATCTTCCATATTTGTGGAAAGACACATTTTTGCAAACAGCGGGTAAGGAGCTGTGAAAAGGGGATCGCTTTGTGAGTTATAGCTGTTTTTAGGGTCTTGTTAGGGATTTCATCTAGACCCGGTGTTTTGGTATTTCCAAACCTTTTAGCTGCATCTACCACTTCATCGTCGGTGACCGATGGAATGTCTATTTCCGTGGATTAATTTGATAGTACAGGTTCTTCGTTCCTCTGCGTAGGGAAAAAGGTTTCCACGATGTTTTTCAAAAGGGTGGGACAGGTTGGTGTTCTCCCTTTGCTGCTTTTGAATTTTGTCATTACTAATTTGTAGGGATCGCCCCATGGGTTCTCATCGGCATTTTCGCAGAGCTCTTTGAAGCAGGCTTCTTTTAATTGCTTTCTTGAGCTCACGGCGTTTTTTTGAAAGCATTCGCGCAGGTTTTCGTATTCTGGTGAACTCGAGGTCAGCAACATGTTGATCGTACCAACGGGCTTCTAGCAAACGTGATGTCAATCACTAATCCACTACCATTTTTTTCAAAAGTGTTCCTTTTTCCAGTATTTAATAGCACCACATCGAGCGATGAAAAGGCTGTGAGAAGAGCGTCTTCTCGTTTGTTCGCACTAACACTTCCCCACTCCACAGCATGCGTTAAAATCGCCTGCTACCACGTTATTCGTAGTTCTTAGGATTTCCTGCACAAAATCATCCAGTATCCCTTCAAACGTGCCTTGTGGTATACTCGGTGGTATATAGCAGCTACAAAAGTCGATTCCACAGATCTTGGCTCGTGTGAAGTAGGCCTTTCCTAATAATGGCTTTTCCTGGAAAGCTTTGGCTCCGCACGACTATATGGCATTTTTGCTGGTGATGTCGGAGGCCCATTTGGCGTTGCCTCGGTTTTTATACTGTTCGCACAGTATAGCTACGTCCACCTTCTCTTCAAAAACGGTTTGTTTAAGCAACTCGTGCGCAGCTTCGCAGTGATTCAGGTTTAGCTGCATAACTTTCATTTAATGAATTTTTTATATGCTTCTTGATATAGAGGGCATCTTTTACTACTTATTTGGTGGTTTGAGTTTTCCCTTCCCTTGCTCTTGCAAGCGAAAGTTTCCTTTTTCGCCACATCTTCGACATCACTTGCCTCTGTCATCCGAATTGCTACATGCTGCTGCCAGATGCCCATATTCCAGACACCCGAAACACCTTTTTAAATTAGGTTTTTCTCTTAGCCTGGAGACTACCCATCCTATCTTAATATTTCGCTCATCTAGCAGTATCCTTGCTTCCAGCGCAGGGAGGCTTACTACCGCTACCTGTGTACCCACATATGCCGTCTTGAGGTTCTTAATAGCACTCACGTCAAAACTTTTTAGTTCTTTCACCTGCTTCCGTATGGCTTCCGTATGGCTTCCGTAATGTCCTCTTTGGTGGTGATGTCGTCCAGGTCACGAATTTCTACTATGACTTCATGTGCAAGCGCTTTGATTTCTGCTGGTCTCCTAACAGTTTGCTTATTTCGCCCTTTAGTTCGCTCGTACTTTCCATTTGGCTTGCTTTTAGTTCCAGCAATATTTCGCCTTTTGCTGTCTTCCTAATGCGGAATACATTTTTCCCGAGTTTCTGCAGGGTTTCTTCTATTCTGACTTTCATCAGGATCTCTCTGTAGGACATATCTCCAAAGCGCACTCTGACTATAGCATCGGGCCGTGGTGGCGTCTTACGGTCAATCTTCTTGTAGCTTTGTGGCTTGCGCTTTACGCTTACCCAACCTTCATCTTTTCCTACTTCCTCTCTGTATTTATCAGGGCTATTTCCTGATGTCTTTTTATTTCGTTCTGCTTGCTAGTTTTTCGGTGCCTGTTCATGCATCGATTTATTCCTTTTAGCTGGTGTTTTCCGTTTCGGCTGATTTTCCCCGCGCGACCTTTTTGGTGTTGTTTCCGTGGTTGCGGTCCTGCGCTGTACATTCCGTCTTGCTTCTATCATTCCTGTGTGCTCCTCCAGAGCTTTTGAATATAGCTTTGCTATAGAACTGAGAATGTCCCTCATATTATTATTTATAGACCGCTTCGGAGGACGCATTGCTACAGTCAGTCTTTTTATAGCACCTCGTAGATCCAAGATGTAGTCCACAGGATGTTGTGCTACTTTGGTTTAAGGTCTGCTATCTTCTAACACCGATGGTGAGGACCTGGCGATTGACCGAACGGGCTATCCTCGGTATACGCTTGAACAGATCTACTTCCGCATTTGGGGTCCTCAAAGTCAGATCTGCCTATGATCTATAGTTTTCAGCCCCCGGGCAACATAGGCTACTATTCCTATGACCAATGCACACTTCCTGACTAAGGACCGAAGTGGATGTTTACTGACACACGCCGCAGCTGATATCTCGGCAGAGTCAAGCTTCAAGGGACTCCCAGTATGCCGTGTTGTGTACCAGTCAGGTAGATTTAATCAGCCGCACCTAACATGGTGAACAGACGCTGACCAGGAAGCCGCCCATTATGGGTCCGTCGCGCCTGGATTTTTTTATTACACAACATGCCCTTGCATGTTGCGGGAGACACATATTTTAAACGGGCTGTGTCGATTCGCCGACTCTCGCCGGTTCTCGTCGGGGATTGCTTGTTCGTTTAAACTTGTTTCGCAACTAACCTGCTTCTACAGGCCGTTCGGCTATCCGCGACCTGCCGAGCTACCCGGTCCCTTAAAGCTCAATGACAGTAACTATTCCCCCTGGAAATTTTAAGTCCCACCGGGTAATTTTAATTCCCACCGGGAAATTTTAAGTCCTACCGATCAACATGTGGGCCAGTCAAAATCCGTGATCACCGGTGGGTGAATTCATTAAAAATTATCTTTCAAGTTCATGGAAATGGAATTGAACATCTCCAAAAACATCGATTTATTGGATTTTGACCGAACATTTCGGCTTACGAATGGTTTGTGCACGGTTTGTTCTGCACAAATTTCTCAGAATCCAACATTCGAAGGACGTGTGACCGATTATTTGACCAAAAATCATATTTTAACCATTAACCATTTCCGTATTCACCTGATATGGCACCGTGTCTTCTTCTTTCTTTTCGGAAACATACATTGGCCCATGAAAGGAAAGCATTATGCAGACGTAGAGGCCATTCAAAAGCCTTGCACCGGCATACTTTCGGCCATAACGGCCAACGAGCTAAAACACTCGTTTGACATGTTTTTGGACCGTGCAAAAGATGTATTGAAGCAGAAGAAGAATATTTTGAATCAAATAAATTGATTTTGCCGAAAATTGATTTTTTTAAATGTCCTGTTTACTTTGGAACGCACCTTGTATGTTTTAATAACATTTTTGTTATTCTTCTTCTTTACTGGCATAGACACCGCTAACATCTTACGGATTATATATCTAACTCTATATACATTCATATGTATGTATATCGCTTAGATTAAGGTGATACATTCAACATATATATATGGAAGAACCTTCACTAAATAAAGTCAGCTGATTTGAATATAATGACCATATTACTGGCGTAGACACCGCTAACGCAAATATAGCACAGCTAACAACAGAGCTAATTGGAGATTTCAAGCGAAGCCAGGTCCTTCTCCACCTGGTCTTTCCAACAGAGGATGTCTTCCTCTGCTTCAACCGGTGGTTACTGCGAATGCTTTCAAAGCTGAAGCGTTTTCGTCTATTAGGACAACATGACCTAGCCACCGTAGCCGATGTCTTTTAATTCGCTGAACTATGTCAATCTCGTTGTATATTTTATACAGCTCATCGTTCCATCGAATGCGATATTCGCCGTGGCTAACGCGGAAAGGGCCATAAATCTTTCGCAGAACCTTTCTCTCGAAAACTCGTAACGTCGACTCATCAGATGTTGTCATCGTCTAAGTCTCTGCACCATATAGCAAGACGGGAATAATGAGTGACTTATAGAGTTTGGTTTTTGTTCGTCGAGAGAGGACTCTGCTTCTCAATTGCCTATTTAGTCCGAAGTAGCACCTGTTGCTAAGCGTTATTCTGCGTTGTACTTAGAGCCTGACATTGTTGGTGGTGTTGATACTGGTTCCAAGATAGACGAAATTATCTACGACTTCAAGGTTATGAATGTCAACAGTGACGTGAGAGCCTAGTCGCGAGTGCGACGACTGTTTGTTTGATGACAGGAAAAATTTCGTCTTGCCCTCGTTCTCCACCAGATGCATTTGCTTTGCTTCCTTATTAAGTCTGGAGAAAGCAGAACTAACGGCGCGAGTGTTGAGGCCACTGATATCGATGTCATTGGCGTGCGCCAGCAGCGGTACACTCACATTGAAGATTGTACTTGCTCGATTGAGTTTTGCAGCTCCAATTATTTTCTCCAGCAGCAGATTGAAGAAGTCGCACGATAGGGAGTCGCCTTGTCTGAAACCTCGTTTGGTATCGAACGGCTCGGAGAGATCCTTCCCGATCCTAACGGTGCTTTTGGTATTGCTCAACGTCAGCTTACACAGCCGTATTAGTATTGCGGAGATACCAAATTCAGACATCGCGGCATAAAGACAGCTCATTTTCGTGATGTCACAACAGCTTTAAAATTGACGAAAAGGTGGAAAAGGTGTACGATTATCTTTTCACGGGTCTTTTCGAAGATTTGGCGCAGAGTGAATATCAGGTCGGTTGTTGATCTTTGATATTAGTAATTGATATAATAATACAGTGAGCAGAAAAAATAAATTTGTTGAAGCTTCTTAAATCAAGTTGCTTTCTTGATAAATATTTAGATCACCGAAATTTAAGCCAATATCAGTTATTATTCAGGCCTACATGTTATTATTTTTCTGAAAGATATATAGTTACAATGAACTATGCCAATTTTTTACAAATTTAACCTCACTTCTTACCTTTTAGTGATAAAATTAGTTTAGTCTCCTTTTTATTGTATTAACTCAAGAAAAAACTACTTGTATTTCAGAGAATAAATATATAGTAATGTAGCTGAAAAAATAAACCAATATAAATATATTTAAAAAAGGCTTGTTAAATTTAGTTCTAATTAATTGATCTTAAAATTATATTTTGCAGATTTTCAATATTTTTCTCGAGAGCATCTGAAAAGAAGAAACTTAGGAAATCATAACTATACAATAAAAAATGTTACCCTTCTCTGTTCGAATACTTCTGCTTTCTTCACTGGTTTCATCCACAGAAATATCGTCTTTTAGAAAATGTTTTAATTTCGGAAGAAATAAGAGCAAACAAATAACTCCAATAAATTTGATAATCTTTTTAAAAATCAGCAGTTTCAAAATTATTTTTCCAATTGTAAACAAATTTATTTTTTTCTTCAGTTTCTCTAAAAACCAGTGGTCTCGAGGTTGATAAATGACAGGTTGATGAAACGTAGGAGGTCCATATATTTCATTTGAGGGCTGCAAATTATTATTTGTGGGAGGTATGTAATTGTATCCAATATTGCCACCTGAAATCAAAATATATGCATTGAACTTGAATTTTCATATAAAAACATAATTATTTACTATAATCTTTAAGCTACGGTTAAGCATTATAATTTCTATTTTCATTATTGACGTCCTTATTGTGTAAAGCAATTACTACCTGTAGTCCGTATACAACCATATACAAAAATATACATTATTTACGACTTGCGACGTGCTCCTCCTTGCTTATTACACTGTGGAACATTTTTGGGATTATTGTCTGGGGGGTGAGAAATTCCAAGTCAGGGTGATGGTACTAGCTCAGTATAGTAAAACCCTCAAAGGGTTTGGCGTTCGTATGTGTCAGTTTTTTTATGACATTTTAAATTTTTTCCTTATCTTGATGTTTTTTCGCTTAGTTGTAACATTTTGGCAAATTTAAAAGGTCATAAAAAGAAACTGACAGTTTTACTATACTGTCCTAGTACCATCACCCTGACTTGGAATTTCTCACCCCCCAGATTAGCTGTTGTACTGTGTTATCTATTACTGCCATTCATCATCAGTTGTTCAGGGCTAGTAGCCTACAGTTACGAATATTCGAGTTTAAATGCATACATAGATATTGCTTGTATTATTTATTAACGACTGTTTTCAATTGAAGCAAGTAATATTAGCATATGAAGTTTCATTTTTTTTGTCGTTAAAAAGTCTTGATAATTTGCAATGTCTATGGATGTATTAGTATGATTAAGCGAATATTTATAACTGTATAAACGGATTGTTAAAAAATAGTTTTTCAGGTCCTTTAAATTTGCTAATAAAATATCCTGAGAACTTCCTCTATTGGCCCCTACCCAATTCATCCCTGAAAACCGGGGGCGCTATTCTAAAGCTTTGAGGATGATTATTTTCTGTCCGCAACTGACGTAAAAATAATAGTATGCTCTGGTTACAACAAGTTTTCTTTAGTAGTCTAAAAAATTTGATTGAGCATATGAAAATTGACAATTTCTCGGATAACAAAACGAAATATTCGAAGAATAGTAAATGATATAACTCTTTCATCAATAAACCAGTGAACCCCCAATTTTGTATGATAGTACACGTATATCAAAAAGAGTAACAGTTTCTGTTGGGCAATCGAATGGAAGCCACGACCATCTGGCATAAATCGGTTATGTTGGAAGATTCTAAACCGTGTAATAAATATTTGGACATAGTTGCCCACTTAGTGTTTAAAACACTAAATTTAACTCTTTTTATACTATTGCAACATATTACTACAAATAAATATATTATGGATGCAGATATGCAGATCAGTATGACGAAACAAGATCAAATCCGGGTGACTGTCTATTCGTGCAAGCGGAGAGTTTTTATTAAAATTGGTAAAACGTATTCAAATTCACACAGGAAAAATTCTTTTGACACCTCTTAAGAGAGAGTAAAAAAGTGGCAGTGGTTGATAACCCTACCCAATATAATAACTTTATTATTAGAAACTACTAAAACTATGATAAATCAATAAAAAATGAGCCAGAGAGACACCTACACACCAAATTCAGATGGGGACATTACCTTGACATTCTATGTTACAGTTTGAAAATAGGTGAAATCGGTGAACTTAAATTCCATCTGATTCTTTCACTTTTCAGTACACAAATCAAGCACCAATCAACTTATCGTAAAAAAACTTTGCACAAATAAAATAAATACCTTTAAGGTATGCCATTTCAAGACTTAAAATTGTCAAAATCGGACTAAAGCTGCTCAAGTCCCCATATAGCGAAGATGTAGACCCCAAATATACCGAAAATGTGAAACTGAAATTCAGACAGATTTCGTTCCCGATAGTAGTTTGTCTGCCTGTAAGTGGGTTGAATCGGGTCAATACTTCCCTTAGTCTTCTTCTCCTAATAGATATACCTTTGAAATTCCGGCAGTCTTTCGACCGCATATAACGGCCATTATGTGAATTTGGTCATCTTAAAAAAATAAGTAAGCGAGTTTTTCCAATAACCGTATTTTTGCGCTAAAAATGTATAAAATCGGATATAAACTTGCCCTCCTCCCATACAACTAATATTAGGATTAAGTCATCCGGTACACTTTACTCCTTATGGTAAGAGAGGTATCTGCAGATCTGGAGATTACAGTGGATGGGGTCCCCGTTTTCACTGGCTTGTGACACGGTGCATTGTGATGAAACAGAACTTTGTTTTCTTCAAATGGGGCCATTTTTCGGTGATTTCGTTCTTAAAAAGGTCCATTAGCGCTGTATAATAGTCGCTGTTGATAGTCCTTCCTTTTTCAAGGTAGTTAATAAAAATTATTCCATGCGCATCCGAAAATACAGACGCCATAGCCTTGTCAGCCGCTTGCGGGGCACCCACTTTGCACAGCGTTTTCTCATAACCAAATATTCGTTAATGATATGATGTATACTTTCAGTTGATTTCTTTAGATTGCCTGCTTTTTCTAACAATTTCACTTCACGGCCCTCCAAAATTATTATGAGGATCTTTTCAAGTTTTTCCTTCAACTGTACTTTTCAGTTCAAAAAGTGATATTATCTATTTATTCACAATAACAAAAGTTGTTTCACTCAAAATGATATAATTCACAAACTAATAATTCTACAGCTGTCAAATTTATACACGCACATTTAGAAGGTTGAGACAAACTAAAACATATATGGATTTAATTCTACTAGTGCCATCTATGTGTCAGACTCTGGACTTTTCAATTGTCCTGTTAGTTTAATACCATGTTCAGACCGACCCTTAATCACACGATTTCGGCTCTTGAGTAGTTTATCCCACTAATCTTATAAATTTATCAAGATTTCGACATACAAAAAGAACAGTTGAAACCACTTCATCGAAGTGATTTGAAACTGTTCCATTCTAAATCTCTCGGTGCGACTCCGATTTTGGGCCATCTACTTGTCAACATTGGAAATCTATTACATTATCACAGCTGATTTAGACACCACAAAGAGAAAAAAATGTAAGCAACAAATTAATTAAACGCAATGAATCTGAATTCATCTGAAAGTCGATTTCCCAAATAAAAAAAAGCGTTCATTATTTCCATTAAAGGGAAAATATTTAAAAGAAGGCGGCTTTTATAACAAAATACTATATAACAATGTTTTTTTTTAATAAATATTAAGCGATGTGAATTCTTGAATGGCAAAAACATCTGTTTTATCATATGTCCAACGGCAGTGAGAACGGCTAGATTAATAAAGATATTAACCGTGCGATTCTGTACTGTGATACAGTCGCAAGTCTCCAAATTTGAGATTTTAAGTTAGAGACAATTTTTGAGACTTGAGACGATTTTGCTCTTCTGTAAGTGACAGTCACAAAATCTATTACATTTCATTATTCAGAGATGTTTTTACACTTTATTTTACAAATAAATATGTCGATAACAAATATTAAATTTTCTATCGGGTGATTTTTTAAGAGCTTGATAACTTTTTTTTAAAAAAAAACGCATAAAATTTGCAAAATCTCATCGGTTCTTTATTTGAAACGTTAGATTGGTTCATGACATTTACTTTTTGAAGATAATTTCATTTAAATGTTGACCGCGGCTGCGTCTTAGGTGGTCCATTCGGAAAGTCCAATTTTGGGCAACTTTTTCGAGCATTTCGGCCGGAATAGCCCGAATTTCTTCGGAAATGTTGTCTTCCAAAAAGCTGGAATAGTTGCTGGCTTATTTCTGTAGACTTTAGACTTGGACGTAGCCCCACAAAAAATAGTCTAAAGGCGTTAAATCGCATGATCTTGGTGGCCAACTTACGGGTCCATTTCTTGAGATGAATTGTTCTCGAAGTTTTCCCTCAAAATGGCCATAGAATCGCGAGCTGTGTGGCATGTAGCGCCATCTTGTTGAAACCACATGTCAACCAAGTTCAGTTCTTCCATTTTTGGCAACAAAAAGTTTGTTAGCATCGAACGATAGCGATCGCCATTCACCGTAACGTTGCGTCCAACAGCATCTTTGAAAAAAATACGGTCAATGATTCCACCAGCGTACAAACCACACCAAACAGTGCATTTTTCGGGATGCATGGGCGGTTCTTGAACGGCTTCTGGTTGCTCTTCACCCCAAATGCGGCAATTTTGCTTATTTACGTAGCCATTCAACCAGAAATGAGCCTCATCGCTGAACAAAATTTGTCGATAAAATATTCCGGCCGAAATGCTCGAAAAAGTTGCCCAAAATTGGACTTTCCGAATGGACCACCTAAGACGCAGCCGCGGTCAACATTTAAATGAAATTATCTTCAAAAAAGTAAATGTCCACCAATCTAACGTTTCAAATAAAGAACCGATGAGATTTTGCAAATTTTATGCGTTTTTTTTTTAAAAAAAGTTATCAAGCTCTTAAAAAATCACCCGATATAACATAGTCAAAAAACATAATTATCAATAAAAATAAAAATAAATATTCACTTTGCTTCATAATATTACGAAGTTTATGTAAAATTGATTTATTTGTAACCCTTTCGTGTTTGAGTTGTTTACAAAATATGAAAAAACGACAAACGATTAATATCTATGATGATCTCTATTACAGTATCCCATGCTCAATTGATTTCCCCGATTATTTGAACCACCTTACCGGTCAAAAATATATCGCATACAAAATACGAGTGAATCTTCCCGCTTAATTCAAGCTGATTATTTAGTTTCCCCGTATAATTGGTTAAATATATGTGTTATTACAAAAATAGAGCTTTAATTTCCTCCGATTAATTGAATGAACAAATTTCGTCCACAAATAATATCTGGAATCTGCATTTGAAAACCTATGTTTCTTGGTGAAAATATTTTGATTAGGGCTGATGTTGAGGAGAAAGAGAAAGAATATGATCCTCCAATGCCTTCGTCAGTTTTCGAAGTTTTAAATTACATATAAAAACATATTTTTTTAGGGAAAAGGTTTTTGTGTGAATTAAGTAATATGTAGGCCGAACAATATACAAAAAAAAAATACAGTCTTCTTCAATTTACATTTTAAAAATGTAAGCAACGGCATGTTAATATGTGAATGTAAGATGAATTGTAATTGAAGACACTGTCAATTCAACTAGTTGATTTCCTGGTTAATTGAACCAAAAATTGTGTAATTTTTTAAGTACAATTATCGGGGGTATACTGTATGAAATTTAGACTAAAGTCTAGAGCAATACTTTTCTATTCAGCGCTAACCCACATTATTTTTAAGAAACTTTCACTTAATTAAACTGTAAGTGCAAAATGTCGATATCAGGAACATTTTAGTTATCTGGATTGATTGCTTTAAAATTTGACATTACCCTAGTATACTCGAGAACATTCTTCTCCGCAATTTCGTGAAAACTTCCAAACATTTCGGGCATATAGTATCCCGTGTTATACGTTCACTTAATTTTCCGAAGATACCTTACATATTGTCCAATTTATAAGATATAGAGCTATGAGCAAGCTTATCATTTTTATATTTGGTATATGGGGATCAGGTGAAGTATTGATCCGACTTTGTATATTTTAGTAACAACACTGTTAAAAAAAAAATCACCCGGTAGTTCGATAATCTTTATAGTATGATTGTGAGAACTTCATACAATATTATTGTAAAAACGTACCCGAACTAGATTGATGAGAGTTCTGAAGAGCATTCAGATATGTATCTCGTGAAAAATCCGTTGAACTTTCTGCTGTAAAAAAGTATGTAACAAATATCACTATGAAATATATTCCTAAACTTGAATTCATATTGCTAAAATTAACGTGCGGTAGAAACTTTGAAAGTACATTAGCACAAGTCTCAAAATGTTGTACTGAAAGCGAATAAAATGGAAACTTTTGAAGAAACCTTTTAATAAGTTTTAGGTATACAACCTTATTCACTACTAATACCAAATAAAAATAAATTGAAAATAAACGGTTAAAGCGATATAAAATCTAATCACGTACTTCACAAACATTTACGGAATGTACGAATTGTCTTGCATTTTAATTACATTATGCTTTTACTTCGAATGTAAACGCTTTCATTTACGTTTATGCTTCCACAATAGAAATGGACACAAATATGTTTATATATACATATATACCAGTGGCGGATCCACGGGGAGGGTTTTTGGTGTTAAAACACCCCCTAAACTCAGAGAAAAATATATGTTTGTTGATATGGGTTTGGAATGAGGTTATTGATAAAAAAAATCACATCAAATTATAAGCAATTATAATAAGTTACAAGATTTTTGTTGTTATTCACATAATTCGAACTTTCTCTACATTTGTACAAGCAGTATCGCTGAAGTTCAGTGATTAATTGAGGATTACACGGGATCTCACATTCTATGTTATATTTTCCTCAGTTTTTGAAAGAATTCTTCTAGTATTTCATGAACTGACAGATCAATATTCCTATGAATATTCATTGATGCTAGACCATTAAGCCTATCTCTTTAAACTTGAAAAATCTTTCCGGTGATGCTATTGAAACAGGCAATAACGCCAATAAGCGTAAAATCTTGAAAACATTCCCAAAAGACGTTTTGTTCACTGCTTCTAAAGCTTCGAGAGCATTCCGAAAATGCTTGCCTTAAGTTCGCTGTTTCCACATTTTCACCTACGCAAGAAAGTTTTGTTCTGAACAGTTGAACACCCTTTCATAAAAAGAAAATATTTCTCGAGCTTTTTTAGCGTCAAATTCGTACTTTGGGAAAAATACACAAAAATTTTCTAACACTGATCTGTGGTCAAGAAAGCGGCTTTCCCAATGGGCAATGTAAGTATCAAGAAAGGGAATATAAAAAGCAATACGGTAGTATGCCTCAGCGTTGTTCGTTTTCAAATTGAAGCGATTCATTTGGCGACTACTGTGGCGTGGTACCTTTATTTCTGTACCTAGTTCGGTGTATACTTCTTCAACGTTATTAATAATCAAAAAAAGTTTTTTTCGGCATTTTGTCGCATTTCTTCGAACTCTTTTAAAGCGTCGTCCGCTAATCTAATGGCTTCTGCGAGATCTTCATCAGGCGATTGTAATTGCTGGCTGAGAGGTAGAACGACTGCATGTACGGATTGCATTATGAAGCAGGAAATTTGGAATTCTGCAGCAGAAATCGCAGCGACGAGCTGAGAGACCGTAGTTGAAGTCTCCGGATCCTTCCAAGTTACGATTATTTCTAATGATTTAATCACGAACGGATGCAATTCGATGTGTGTCGATACGGCTTCATGGCTTTCAGCCCATCTTGTTGGGCATATAGATTTGACAACGAAGCGCGCTGATTAAATTTGAATTTGAAATATTAAGGGAGAGCTTTTGTGGTATTTATACATATCTTGCTTCCTTCTACTTTAATCTGCCTACAATTGCTGTTATCAGCTGTTGGCAGCGTTATTTGATTTTTTTTTTTCAACAAAAGGATTTGCACATGTTTTTGTGTGCTGAAAATGATTCAAAAGCGTAAAACTAGAAAAAGGCAAATTTGATCGTACGCTTAACGCTACTCTGCCGCATAAAATAAGCCTCTCAGACTTTATTTTCTGTTAAATGATATTTTTTACAAGTGTAGGGCAATGTTTTGCCCTTTGCGATTATTCAGTTCCATTTTTGTAAATTAATTAATTTTTGTGTCTTTGCAAATAGCAATTATGTTGCCGGGGGTCAATTGTGCAAATAATGCGCAGTTTGTAATTACTATAAATTAGCACTTTACAGTGTCAGTAAACATCTTGTAAGAAAATCATGGTTTTCCTTATATGTGCTTTAAATGAAGAAGATTTTTTCGTTGCAGTTAATTCGCATCGAATTAAAGTCGTATTTGTAAGTAACGTTTCATCTTTCATAATCTTCCATATTTTAGTCAAGTTGCCAAAAATATTTGTTGTCGAGAGTTTTCATTTACTTTAATACGACAAGGCCAGTGGATATTCAAACATAATAATTAGATAAAAATAGTTTAACGACGTTTGAAATAATATTATGAAAGAAGCTTGGTTGCGAAAATATTCATCAACATGTTTTTTTTAGTAATATATCATGCGCATTATTATGCACCCATGCGCAGTATAACCTGCCCCTGCACACCATTTTACGTAGTATATGGTCGACTTTAAGAGCTCCTCATTATCACGTGCATAATTATTTGTCAAGTTGCATAAGTAACTCATTCTTTTCAACAGTATAATATGATTTGTCATATACAAGTCAACTATCCGCAGCCCACAGCCATTTTCACTGAAGGATTGGATGTGTAACAAATCTCCATAGAAAAGCACGATCCACTATAATATACATAGCTATACAAATAACGGGATACAATTGGAATATTAGGAAACTTAGTTCCAAATCTCTTAAAAGACTATGGTCTCTAAAATAAGCGTTTTACCAAAAACGGCTTTAAAGTTTCAGAAGTTTGAAATTTAATTTTGAATACGCAATGGAATTCTTCGAATTTTTGTAAAGTGGAAAGTTTTCTGCTGAAAAAGATGTAATTATAGGTGGCGACAAACTACATCCTCATAAGAAGAAATATGAAGATATCATTATATAGTTTATATCCAGTGCAAGTAGCGTCGTGATTGGTAAACATTTTCTCCAAAGTTTACAATTAATAATAAATCTGCAAATAAATGTTTTTATAGTTTAATTAGTATTGTAATTAGTATTACATTTAATTCGTTTTATGAATACATTTAATAATTTAAATAACAGAACAAAACTTCTAACGATGCACAAATTTCCAATATATTACTGTTTAAATGAGTTAAACCTCATCCACTCTACCCGTGAAAACTGACGCACCCTAATAAAACAAAGCTCAATTCACCAGAGTAAATATTTCTTCAACGAGCTCTCAATTACACAAAACATAAGTACACACATACAAGTCCAAGTAGTAGGGTGTACCTATATACCAACATAAGGATTTTAAAAGTATATATAAACAAAAGAAATTAACAAAGAAATAAATTAACAATCACAACAACTTTAACATATACAAGGTGCTTTCCAAAGTAAACAAGACTTAAAAAAAAGAGAACAAATGATTTTTTCGGCAAAATCAATTTATTTTATTAAAATAGTCTCCTTCTGCTTCAATACAGCTTTTTGCACGGTCCAAAAGCATGTCAAACGAGTGTTTTAACCGGTTGGCCGGTATGGCCGCCAGTATGCCGGTGCAAGCCTTTTGAATGGTCTCTACGCCCGCATAACGCTTTCCTTTCATTAGAAAATGCATTTTTCCGAAAAGGAAGAAGAAGGCACGGTGCCATATCAGGTGAATACGAGGAGTGGTTAATGGTTAAAATGTGATTTTTGGTCAAATAATAGTCCTTCGAATGTTGGACTCTGTTTAAATGACTTAAGCATCCACCCACTCTACCCGGAAAAAACTGGCGCACCCTAATAAGAAAGCTTAGTTCACCACAGCTGAGAACACGACAACACAAGCCTATACACCAACAAGCTTATAAAAAAGGATGGACAACGAGAAAGCAGACACATTTCGCTTACGCAATTCGTTGACACTGCGCCGCGTCGACACCTTTCGCCAGCACCTACAACATTTTTCGTCACACACAGTTCGAGCATCACCATCCGTTCTATATACCCTCGTTTTTTTGGACACCAATCTCGCGCGCTGCAATTACCACTGTGCCCCCACAATCTATTAACATTAAATTTTAAAACATTTAACTTATCTGTTAAAATTAACATTGGAGATTTAACTTCAAAATAAAATTATACAGAAGAAAAGATTTTTATAATAAATTACATACGTTGTCATTATAAACTCAAGTGTACCCGGTACTTTTATTTCGATTGTGCGTGATAACCATTTAAAGATATACATACATATATACATTTGTATCTAATGGTTACGAAATTATTCAATATTTAAGTTAATTAACTTTCCTCATCTTACCGAAGTTGGCATAAACCCATAACGGCAGTGCATTTGTAAAAATTCGACAATCTTTAATACAGGTATAAGGTCGATTTTCTTGTATATACACATTTAGCAGTCGATATTGAATTGCCTTAAATCATTAATTTAACATATTTAAGTTAATTAACTTTCTTCATCTTACTGAAGTTGACATAAAGCCATAACGGCAGTGCATTTGGAAGAAATCGACAATCTTATATTCAGGTATAAAGTCGATTTTCTTGTATATACACATTTAGCAGTCGATATTGAATTGCCTTAAATCATTAATTTACCATATTTAAGTTAATTAGCTTTCTTCATCTTACTGAAGTTGACATAAAGCCATAACGGCAGTGCATTTGGAAGAATTCGACAATCTTATATTCAGGTATAAAGTCGATTTTCTTGTATATACACATTTAGCAGTCGATATTGAATTGCCTTAAATCATTAATTTACCATATTTAAGTTAATTAGCCTTCTTCATCTTACCGGAGTTGACATAAAGCCATAACGGCAATGCAGTTGGAAGAAATCAACAATCTTATGTTCAGGTATAAAGTCGACTTTCTTGTGATTACACATTTAGCAATCGATATTGAGTTGCTTCAAATCATTAGTTTAACATACTTAAGTTAATTAAACTTCTTCATCTTACCGAAGTTGACATAAAGCCATAACGGCAGTGCATTTGGAAGAATTCGACATTCTTATATTCAGGTATAAAGTCGATTTTCTTGTATATACACATTTAGCAGTCGATATTGAATTGCCTTAAATCATTAATTTAACATATTTAAGTTAATTAGCCTTCTTCATCTTACCGAAGTTGACATAAAGCCATAACGGCAGTGCATTTGGAAGAATTCGACATTCTTATATTCAGGTATAAAGTCGATTTTCTTGTATATACACATTTAGCAGTCGATATTGAATTGCCTTAAATCATTAATTTAACATATTTAAGTTAATTAACCTTCTTCATCTTACTGAAGTTGACATAAAGCCATAACGGCAGTGCATTTGGAAGAATTCGACAATCTTATATTCAGGTATAAAGTCGATTTTCTTGTATATACACATTTAGCAGTCGATATTGAGTTGCTTTAAATCATTAATTTAACATATTTAAGTTAATTAACCTTCTTCATCTTACTGAAGTTGACATAAAGTCATAACGGCAGTGCATTTGGAAGAATTCGACAATCTTATATTCAGGTATAAAGTCGATTTTCTTGTATATACACATTTAGCAGTCGATATTGAATTGCCTTAAATCATTAATTTAACATATTTAAGTTAATTAACTTTCTTCATCTTACCGAAGTTGACATAAAGCCATAACGGCAGTGCATTTGGAAGAATTCGACAATCTTATGTTCAGGTATAAAGTCGATTTTCTTGTATATACACATTTAGCAGTCGATATTGAATTGCCTTAAATCATTAATTTAACATATTTAAGTTAATTTACCTTCTTCATCTTACTGAAGTTGACATAAAGCCATAACGGCAGTGCATTTGGAAGAATTCGACAATCTTATATTCAGGTATAAAGTCGATTTTCTTGTATATACACATTTAGCAGTCGATATTGAGTTGCCTTAAATCATTAGCTTCACACATTTAAGTTAATTAACCTTCTTCATCTTACCGAAGTTGACATAAAGCCATAACGGCAGTGCATTTGGAAGAATTCGACAATCTTATGTTCAGGTATAAAGTCGATTTTCTTGTATATACACATTTAGCAGTCGATATTGAATTGCCTTAAATCATTAATTTAACATATTTAAGTTAATTAACCTTCTTCATCTTACTGAAGTTGACATAAAGCCATAACGGCAATGCAGTTGGAAGAAATCGACAATCTTATGTTCAGGTATAAAGTCGATTTTCTTGTATATACACATTTAGCAGTCGATATTGAATTGCCTTAAATCATTAATTTAACATATTTAAGTTAATTAACCTTCTTCATCTTACTGAAGTTGACATAAAGCCATAACGGCAGTGCATTTGGAAGAATTCGACAATCTTATATTCAGGTATAAAGTCGATTTTCTTGTATATACACATTTAGCAGTCGATATTGAGTTGCCTTAAATCATTAATTTAACATATTTAAGTTAATTAACCTTCTTCATCTTACTGAAGTTGACATAAAGCCATAACGGCACTGCAGTTTGAAGAATTCGACAATCTTATGTTCAGGTATGAAGTCGACTTTTGTGTACATACACATTTAGCAGTCGATATTGAGTTGCTTTAAATCATTAATTTAACATATTTAAGTTAATTAACCTTCTTCATCTTACTGAAGTTGACATAAAGCCATAACGGCAGTGCATTTGGAAGAATTCGACATTCTTATATTCAGGTATAAAGTCGATTTTCTTGTATATACACATTTAGCAGTCGATATTGAATTGCTTTAAATCATTAATTTAACATATTTAAGTTAATTAACCTTCTTCATCTTACTGAAGTTGACATAAAGCCATAACGGCAGTGCATTTGGAAGAATTCGACATTCTTATATTCAGGTATAAAGTCGATTTTCTTGTATATACACATTTAGCAGTCGATATTGTATTGCCTTAAATCATTAATTTAACATATTTAAGTTAATTAACTTTCACTAAGGACATGAGCTATCGGAATCCTATAAGGGAATCCGATGAGGACG